>NW_011887375.1:3755-4923 GCF_000151315.2 Capsaspora owczarzaki ATCC 30864 | reverse complement strand
GAGCTCTTCGCTTCCGATGGTGATGAGCGGTTCGAATCGTTTGCCAATCAGCTCCATCTCTTCGGAGCTGACTCGCAGGTCGATCTTGATCTCGCCATTTTTCATTCGTTGCTTCGCCCCCGGTAGCAGGGGCCAGTACGAATGGTGTGGCGAGCCGACTCGGTCGATGTTGATTTGTCCTTGTTTCGCGATTGCGTTCCGGATTGCTTGTTCGTCGACCTTGGCTGTGTTGCCTGTCAGAGAGATGGTAAAGCCCTCGACAGCCATTTCCAGGTCGTAGCTTTGTCCGTTGATCTCGACGAGCTCGTTCACCATCTTGTTCGCATGCTCCTCGGATTCGAAAACCAAGTTGATGCGCCCAAGCTTGGCGGAGATCTCGACGATTTCCACCACGTACTTTGTGTTTGCGATTCCTTGGATCCGCTGCGCAAACTTTTTCATTTCAGCTTGCGTAGTGGGTCGCGGGAACTGCGGGAGGATGAGGACGTTGTTGTGTGCGCGTGATGCTTTGATTCGCGCTTGGAGCTCGTTTTCCTTGCGCTGCTTGTGCTGTGTCCGGCTAGCGCTCGCCTCAATGTCAACATTGGGGCTGAGCTCGTTCACTTCAGTCTCGTCGGTGCTGCCATCCACGCGGGGCCGCTTCCTGGCACTGCTGCCATCTTCGCCACTGGGCGCGGATGACGACGAGGCTGCCGGCGTCGCCTGCCGCTGGGGCTGCGGCTGCACGCGCTGCGGTTGCTGGCTACCCTGCGACTGGGCCTGCTGGGTTGCGTGGACTGGCTGGAAGGCGGAAGAGCGGTGGGAGGACGCCGCTCCTTCGCTGCTCGCAGTTTGCATCAGCTGCGTTCGCGTGGCCCCCACTATCTCCGCGTAGGAGATTTCGCCGGTGCGCATCGGGGATGGGCCACGCGTCGGGGGGCGGGGCTCGTCCTCGGCACTAGGGCCGGGCGGGGGAAGCTGGGCAGAGCTCGCAGAGGCGGGTGTCGAGTCCAGTACCGCCAGGCCCGAGGAGCCCACCAAGTTGCGGGGGGGGGGGCGTCGGCGGACGGGAAGACCGTAGGCGTCGGCTGAGCCATTCCCGTCCGGGACCGCGATCTGGTGGTCTTGGGTGGGCAGCGAGTCGTTCTGCCCACTCGACGCGCCAGCACCTCCGTTGCCCCCCATGAAC
>NW_011887375.1:0-1200 GCF_000151315.2 Capsaspora owczarzaki ATCC 30864 | reverse complement strand
GATCAGTTCCCACATCCTCCATCTCAGCATTGAAGCGAGCAGGCCGTCCTTACAGAATCACCAGCGGACACTGCAATCGTCACAACAGTGCCAGGCATGGGCGAAACCACCATCATGCTCGTGTCGGCCTTCGCCTTCTTGGGCATCAGCTTGGACAGCTCGTACTCACGAGGTGTCAGGAAGACCACATCGTACTGCAAGTAAAACCGCCGAAACAAAAAACCCCAAGCAATGCCAACCGCAGCGAAAGCAAGAAAAAAAAAAAGAGCCAAAGAGACAAACAATCCATGTCAGCAAACCGACCCGACGTGAACAAAAGAAATCCACAAAACAGAACGCAAACTCTCACCACGCCGCCCAAATAGCCAATCTTGAAGCCGCCGGGGATGGAGCCAAGGTTCTGGATGGTGACGACATCAGAAATGTGATCGTGCGAGTCTTCAAACTCGACATCCTCGGAAGCCGCAGCCGTTTCGTCGACAAGCTCTTCGTCCTCGTGCTCACAAGGTTCCTCCACAATAAAGTGGCGGACACGGATATGGTTGGTGGGTGCTTCGCTGTCTTCAGAGACTGCGAGTTTCGAGCCATCCTCAAACTCAACCTGACTCGAGATACAGGAGCACATTCAACAGTGAGCGAAATTCAAGCACCCCAAACAACAACCAAACAAAACAAAGCAACAAATCCACCCCCCCTCTAAACAACCGTATTGCATGACCATACCTGAGACATTCCTTCAACGGACGAAAGGATGATGCGATGTGGGGCGCCATCGAGCAAAACCACGTACTCTTGCGCCTCAACTCCAGAGGCGACCTCGGAGACGACATCTTGACGAGCAACCTTGCTTTGGAACGACACATTGTCGACAAGCTCGGTCGCCTTGAGAGCAGCGGCCGTGCTAAGGAGATGATGAAGCTGCAAATCCTTCAGTTCTCGCTTGGCAAAGCCCGTGGGGTACTCTTCTTGGATGAACTTGGTCGAGATGTCGCCAGAGATGAAGCGAGGATGGTCGATCATGTCGCGCAGAATAGGAATGTTGTGCGTGACACCACGAATGACGTAGCTGTCAAGAGCTTCGCGCATCGTCTGCAGCGCCGACTGACGGTCCGGGCCGTAGGTGATCAACTTGCAGATCATGGGATCGTAGTAGATGCTGATGTTGCTGCCTTCCACAATGCCACTGTCGCAGCGAACAAG
>NW_011887374.1:3480-4719 GCF_000151315.2 Capsaspora owczarzaki ATCC 30864 | reverse complement strand
AGCTAGCACAAGACCAATCCTGTGAGCCAGTATCCGGCCAGCTGTGGCGTTCGTGATTGGGAAGGTCGGGAGACTGGTCGAGTGTCTAAAAAGCAGAAGCAGGAGGTAAGGAGCACAATACTATGAGCCAAATTCGACCACCAACCACCACAAGCAGGCACCCAACGCTTTTGCATCAAGCAAAAGAGAAAAAAAAGGCAAGTGGAAAACAACTCACCGCCACACCAATGCGAGGAGCATCAAGTACAATCCCGCCATCGACACATAATGCGACAGCTTCTCGTCAAGAAAGTCGGCCACGATAAACACATTGCTGGTTTCGGGCACTTCCGTCTTGAGCAAGCCCTTGATCCTATTGGCAAATGTATGTGCGCCGTGGCCGGTAGCGTAGATGGCGGCTGGAATGACAAAGCAGAGCAATTCGAGCATGGTGACTGAATAGCCGGCAGCAAGCGCGCGCGGCTCGGGCACGAGAACAGAGCTGTCCGAGCTCAGCAAGCCACCTCCGCCGGCTGCCGGGTCTGCTTGAGCGGACGGCGGGAGGTCGAGATTGGCTGGCATTGGACGTAGTTCCTCCTGATTCGCGCCGCCGTCGCGCCACGGCTTGTCGCTATTCTGCCGGCTCCTGCGGCCGCGCAGCATATCAGCCATGGCACCAAGCGTCTGGCGCACTCCAGTGACTTGTGCGTGCATCAGCGTGAAGAGCAGTGCGCAGACAATCAGCGGCACGGCCAACTCGAGCGCGTCGCTCAACCGCATCCCGCGCCAGATCTGCACCTTCAAGACGGATGGGAACCCGTGCAGAATGATGATGGCGACCATTGTAACGATCAGCAATGCACGCAGACCCCTCGCCGTGCGCAGTCGTCCCGGCACAGGCAGCATTCTGGGGTCTGAAACCAATAACTTGAGCACTCCTTCTTAGCAAAGCCGGCTTCTGAGAATGGAGCGCTATTCGTCGTTTCGTCGTGCGTCGTTCGTCGGGGAAGACAAAAAATGTGACAAAATCCTACACAGCAGCAAACTCAACCAAACCACACTTTGACACCACAACGAATGACGAGTGAGGTGAGTGAGTCGACGAAATGGGGTTTCAAACATCAATGACCATCTGCTTCAAAGACAAAATTCGTCTGTCTTGAATGAATTTGAATCGTAGTCTAGTCCTTTTGTTGGTGGGTCGTCTGTCTGTCTCCTTGAGAGAGAGAGAGAGACAAGCAAACAATGGAAGCAGTTTCA
>NW_011887374.1:0-1397 GCF_000151315.2 Capsaspora owczarzaki ATCC 30864 | reverse complement strand
TCGTTTCGCTTTGTTTCCCCCCCCCCCTTTCGATGTGTCCATTATCTGCGTCGCGCCTGAATAAACAACACTATTCCAACATGACAGACATCTCAACACCAAGCGAACGGATTCAGTCTTACCTTTTTGTTTCACAGCAGCAAAGCATGTCGACGATCAATCTGTTTGTCACCAGCTCGCTCTCAAGTCAGGCCATTGCGCGCCAGGCTCGGTTTGACAAAGCACTTACCATCCGTCAACTCAAGGTAGCCCATCACGCACAAACCTGCGTTCGTTCGCTGATGCGGGATGCCCGTTTGCAGATGCTTACCGTTCCCGCGCGTTTTTGGGTTTGTCCCCCGACCCGCTCCCCGACTCTGTGCAGGTCAAGCTTGAGATGATGGTTGGATCAAGCAACTCCAAGATGCAGCTGCAGCTGTTCGATCCGCGGGACAAGCTCGCTGGCGACATGGCTGACGACGACGCCATGCTCGGCGCCTACCCAGCCGAAGACAACTGGCGCATTCATGTATGGCAAGCCACTTCGCTCTGTCCATTTTCATTGAGTGGATTTCTGTGCATGCTTTGCGGGGAAGAGATTTGCACGGAGACGTGACTGCAACAAAAAAACCGGGCGAACTTGCTCATGCTGATGCCATCCTAGGTGGTTGACCTCGATCCATCCAAGCGTGTCGGCGAGTTTGAGGATTTATCTCAAGTGGAAAAGTTTGAACTCAACGAGGAGCAATATGATCAGCGAGCAGGTTTGTGATACAAAGTTACCTCCTTCTTGAAGTCCACCCGGCACTTTTCGTGGTCTCACCGCTTTGCTATCGGGATGTGCAGATACCGTGCGATCGTTCAAGCGCAATAACAAGCTAGGCCGCTTTGCAGACGATGCAAAGGACCCGAATGACGAAGGCAAGGAAGAGGCGGCTGCCATCACGGTCGGCCAACGTTGCGAAGTTACTGTCGATGCGTCGATGGCAAAGCGCGGCGTTGTTCGATTTGTTGGGCGGACGCAATTCAAGCCAGGATACTGGGTTGGTGTGCAGTATGACGAGCCATTGGGCAAGAACAATGGATCCGTAGACGGTGTCAAGTACTTTGTCTGTCCCCAAAGTTATGGCGCTTTTGTTCGCCCGTCCTATGTTCGCGTGGGTGACTACCCTGAGGTTGATCTTGCTAGTGATCTAGACGAAATGTAGATCAAGTTGGACAACAGTAGACATGCTTTTTTTTTTTTTCGCTTCTTTTTGAAATTATTGTATAGAGAGGGCCTCCCTAAAAAGACTCAGTCCAAAAACCATTGCGCCCCCACCCTAAAAAGACTCAAACCCGATTATCTCGGCTTGTATTCCTCCCACCCCGCCGCCGTCTTCGAATATCAATGAACACTCATTCCAGCTACAAGGAAG
>NW_011887373.1:3141-4931 GCF_000151315.2 Capsaspora owczarzaki ATCC 30864 | reverse complement strand
GCAATTGGTTAGATACCTAACACGTGCCAGCAGGGCATCCGGTTTGGAATGACCACCATCTATCCCAATGCGTGCCTGAGGGAAGTCGTGCTGATGCTCTACAACGTCCCGATGCACCACTCCAACGAAGCCATTGCGGATATGCTCAACACCAAAACTGGACTCAAGTTCGAAATGTGCCATCGCTCCATTGGCAAAGCGCCAAACGGCTGTCCCTTCGAAACGGGCACAAGGATCTACTATGCTACGTTGACCAGTGACGTGAACGTCAAGCAGGTGATTGACAAGGTCCCTGACTCCATTCAAGTCACGTCTGCTAGTGGCTTCCCCCGTGACGTCCAAATCCAAGTGAAAGGACAACCCACCAAGTGCTTCCACTGCAAGCAACACCACAAGTACGCGACGTGCCCGACCCGCCGCACCCAGTACAACCGACATGAAGCCAACGAAAATGAAACGACCCGCCTGAACACCCACCAAGCTGAGACGGCAAACAACGACGGGTTCGTGCAGGTGGGCCCCAAGGGCAAAGCTGCCAAAGCACCCACCCAGCGCTGGCCGAAGCCCGCTACGGCTCAGCCCGCAAACCAGGCCTCGACCTCGAAGTCCAACGCCACGATGACAACAACGCAACCTGCAGCGCGGACGACGCAAATCACTGCGACGCAACCCGCCGCACCCCGCGCCACCGCGGCCGCCTCTGCCGCGGCTGCTAAAGCCAACCAAACGGCATCCAGCCAAGCGGCCCCGTCCACCCCGCAGCACTCGGCCCAAAAGCGCCCTGCAAGCCAATTGACGCCTGACGGGGCCAGCAGGGTCCACAAGCAACCGCACATCCAAGCTGACGAGGACACCTTCGCAGTTGATGAGGCCACAACCACCGCGTTGGCGATCGCTGGCGCGGACAACGATGCAGCCGTGGAACTCGCCACGCTCACGTTCGACGACACCTCAAGGGACAGCATCCCGAGCCAGCAGCTCAACAGCGACATGCAGGCGCTGGTAGTGGCGACCATCAACCTCACCACCAATGACGACGTGGAAGCCACGACCAACCAGCCGAGTGTGTCAACTACGGCCGGCGCGACGCATGACGCCTTTCGTGACGAGGGTGCACACGAGGCGCCCAATTCCGAAAACGCAACCACTCAGAAGAACGTCACCGACGCCGAGGCCTCAGCGCTGCCCAGCGTCAGCGGACCTCCAGCGACGGACGCGCCAGGTCCCAGCGGCGCGGACGCGCTCAGCTCTTCCCAACAATAAGATGGTGAAGGTGGCCACATGGAATGTCCGCTCACTCAAGGTCAACTCGAACTCTCTCAAGGAGAACGAGCAGACTATTGGGCAGCAACAACTGAAACGGTACATGGGAAGCCTCCCATCACTGGTATGCCTACAAGAAACACGACTACTGACAACGGATGAGAAGAAAGCAAGCGCGTACTTTTTCAAATACCACTGCTTCTGGTCCTCCAACGACAACGACAACGACAAACAAGCTTTCGACCCGCTCGATCATCCAATCGACCAGCCCAGTCAAGACGACGCGAGCAGCCTCGAGGAAGGCCACGCAGATCAAGACAGCCACGACGAAATCGAGCTCTACACAGACACAAACGAGAACATGGAGACCCGAAACCACGGAGCCGGCCTCCTCGTTCACAAAGAAGATGAAGAATTCAAAGACCCAGAGATGCTGCCCAGCCCACTTCCAGGCAGGCTAGTGCTAGTGAGCGCCAAGATGCGAGGACAAAAGACCATTCTCGCATCAGTCTACGCACCAGCAAGCG
>NW_011887373.1:0-1379 GCF_000151315.2 Capsaspora owczarzaki ATCC 30864 | reverse complement strand
GAGCCCCTGGTCATCAAAGCGTCGCTCTTCGCCGATGACACCACAATCTTTGTCCGCAACGACAAGGACGTGATGGCTCTCTTCAAGCACTACGAAACCGTCGAGCAGAGCCAGCAACCTCGCCATCAACCAAGAGAAACCACAATTGTCCCACTTGGTCCCCGCAGGAACGACGAGATCCCTGAGGTCTTCAAAAGCCTCGGTGTCGAATGGATTGACCGAAGCAAGACGACCAGAGTACTGGGAGTCATGCTAGGCTACGGAGGCATCATCAAAGACAACTACGAGCCTGCACTTGCCAAAGCCGAGCGCGCACTTCATCGCTGGAGCAGCCGCGGACTGTCGCACCCAGCACGAGTCCTCATTGCCAACACTATCGGTCTCTCGAGAGTATGGTACCAAGCTAGGTTTGTCCCAGTCGACAAGCGCCAGCTAGAGAAGATCAAGAACATGATCCAACGCTTCATTTGGCGCAAAAGATGGCTGTCAGAGTCAGTGCACAGGTACGTCGATTGTCAGGCAATGTTCATGAATAAAGGTATATTGACGAATGAACCATTCCCAGTATGGGAGACATGACAAACAATACAAGGTAATGCATGCAAGTAAGTAGGCATGCCAGTGGGGCATGACAGATGGCCCACTTCATGCTCTGTACCACGAGAATCAACGCTCTCGGCACCGCCGATCTCCTGATCCGCCGCGTCTTCCTTTACCACGGTCTCCCTGACGATATTGTGAGTGATCGTGGCAGTGTTTTTGTTTCTCACCTCTGGAATCATCTCTTCACAAGCCTCAACACCAAGATCAACCTGTCCACGGCCTACCATCCCCAGTCCGACGGCCAGACCGAGGCTATCAACCGCATCCTCGAGCAGTACCTTCGCTGCTTCATCTCTGCTGGCCAGGACAACTGGTCCGATCTCCTTCATCTCGCCGAGCTTGCCTACAACTCTTCTGTCCAGTCTTCTACCGGTGTTTCGCCCTTCCATGCGAACTTTGGTTTCAACCCGCGTTTTGTTAGGGATTGAGTTTGCCCTCCCAAAACCAACTGACCTAAAAAGGTACAATGTCAACTCGTCGAAGTTGACATGGGCAAATTGGTTAGATACCTAACACGTTTCGATTTTTCTCCCGCTTTGACCCCTTCCCCTGATGCGACCAGTCTCCTCGCGCACATTTCCGATGTGCAAGCCAATGTCCGTGATCATCTCAAGTCTGCTGTTTCTGCTTACACCAAGCATGCGAACAAGCATCGCATCCCTCCTCCGGATTTAAAGGTGGCGATCAAGTTCTCCTCAGCACTTCCAACATCCGCTCTCTCAACAAGCTCCACCCCAAGTGGATTGGTCCCTTTCCCATTGCTTCCAAGGTCAACG
>NW_011887372.1:2876-4912 GCF_000151315.2 Capsaspora owczarzaki ATCC 30864 | reverse complement strand
TGTTGCCGGCGTTGCTGCGAAGGGCAGCCCAGTCAACTCGTTGTACTACCTGATTGACGACACACACGTCAATCCTCGTGCTGTCTGGGAGGCCATGGGCTCGCCCACCTATCCCACTCCCGCTCAAATTGTGGCCCTGCACGAGGCGAGCACCCTGCATGCCCAGCAGCTCCCTTACTCGGTTGTTGGCTCTGACATTACCTTCACCTTCAACCTTGTCCCGTACTCGACCGTTGCTGTGTTTATTCCGCTGCAGTTCTACTAGAGCCGGAGCTTTGGAAAACGCTCACAACGTGAGCAACAAATACAAATCCGTCGTTGCTCCGCCATTGTTTGTTCTTTTGCTTGACTGTCGTTGCAGTTCACGGCGCTGATTGCACGGCCAAGAGAATAGCGAATGAAAGAAAAAAAAAGAGTGTCGGCCCCTCATGCCACAACTTGATTTGTGGCGGGCGCCTGATGCGCTGTGTGCGGCTGGTCGACCTGCACATTAGAGCGACACTATGATCAAGAGCGATTCAAATGAGTAACGTGACATTGGGGAAGAGTTGGTGGGAGCTTGCCTTTGAAGACAAAACGAAACACCAACCGAAAGAAAAAGCGAACACGTCCACGAACATCAACTGTGTCTCAACATGTCGAGTCATCGTCGTCATGATGAAGCTGGACAAACGAAACAAACACACCATTGACACGTTGACGCCATGACTTCCAAAAATACCACTTGAACAGGTTCAGTTGCCGTTTCACCTTCATACCGTACGCTTGTCTTGAACACGATGCTGAGTGCTCGTCTTGCGCTCATCAAAGTAGCATTCCGCGGTGCTGCTTCATGTACTACCACGACTCTTGCGCCGAAACGTCTGCATGGTAAGGTTCTTGATCTTGTTTCCGTCCACCGGCGTCCCTTCCCACTTCCCTGCGCTGTTGGTCAATGAGAGCCAACGCGCGGGGTCGTTGTGTGGGGTGCATGCGCGCCAACGTTCGGCCAAATGTTGTTTCTCGCTTCCGTGCTGAGTTTGGCCTCATTACCGGGCATCAGGGCCCCTGGACTCGCGCTCCGCCCCTTGCCTACAATGCCAACTCTATCACCTGCGTACTAGCAGCTGGTGACTGGCGTCCGTCGTCTCTTTCGGCTTGAAGACTTGTCTCGGCTGCGATGGTTTTAACCCAATTAAGCGATCTCAACTCCTCATTCAGAACGGAGAGGTAGACGTCGCCGTTCATGCGGTCGCCGAGCTCGGAGAAGAAGGAGATGCCGTAACGCGAAATCGCTCCCCACACATTGATGTGCCCAGTCCTCTTTTTCTGTGTTCCAGCGCCTTCCCACCAAAGCCCGAACACACACGCCCAACGTCAGCGAATCAACAGCCCAACGCCAACCCAGAAATGACTGGCCCGCCCAAGACTTCTGGGACTGGTCCAGGCCAACCCGCCATCGCGTCAGCGTTAGCGGCGGCCGCCCAACATCAACAACGCGCCAGCAGGACTGCGTCCCCAAGCAGCCAAGTGGACATGACGTCCAATGACCCCGTGTCCGTCCTCCCCACCGCGACATCCGGTGGCAACGCCGGCCTCAACCTCAACCTCAACCTCATCCTCCTCCTCCTCCTCCTCCTCCACTGCCTCCTCTTCCTCATCTGCCGCAACCACCACTGCGACCAGCGCCCGCAACCACCACTGCGACCAGCGCCCGGACTAGCCTCGGCGCCAGCGCCAGCAGCAGCGGCAAAGGCCCCTCCACCAGCTACAGGAACGCTGTCGCAGCCAACACCGGAAACGATCCTGACACCGACACCGAAGCCGAAACTGCCCCGCTGTCCTTTGAAGAAGCCCGGAAGCTCTTTGAAGACGCAGGCAGCCCAACACTGACCATCCCCCAACTCCCCGTCAACAAATGGAACGAAGCAACCGTCTACATCGTCAGGAACTACCACCATGTCTTCCACACGCACGCCAAGCTGTTCTCTGCGAGCTTCACATCTCAGGATGCGTACCGCAAAGCCCTGCAAGAGGGCGTCAAACTAGGCAGCTAC
>NW_011887372.1:0-1535 GCF_000151315.2 Capsaspora owczarzaki ATCC 30864 | reverse complement strand
TCATCAAGTCAGCCACCCAGCAAACGACGACGAGCCAAGCTGCCCGCATCATCGGCGGCGACTTCACACACACCAAACATCAGCCCCCTGTACGTCCAACCAGAGCCAAGCCAAGAGCCTAGGAGCGCCACACAGGCAAACCACGCTCTCAAGGACTTCATCAACAAGCACGCACTCGAGGATGCCTGGCTGCTCAACCACCGCGCCGATGACCCTGTCGAATACACACGATGGCCGAGCAAAAACCAGACACACCGAGCCTCCCGCATCGACCTCATGCTCCTGTCATCCAACCTCCCGCTCACAATCAAGTCGACCGCGACCAGGATTTACCAACACTCGGATCATCGAGGCGTCTGTGTGAACCTGGTGGCGCCGTCCGCGGAAGACAGATGCACTCCACCCTTCAAGCTGAACGACACCATTCTCGAACACGCTGGCTTCTGCGGCATGGTACTCAACGAGATAGCAGAGCTGGCGCGCCGCCCCGACCCCGAGAACCACTGGACTGCTTTCAAGGCCGACGTAGCATGGCTAGCCCAGTGCCTGTGCGGCTCCATTGCGAAAGACCGGGCGAAGGCTCTGGCCCAAGCGAGCCGCAAGCTCAAAATCATCGAAGGCAATCTCCTCGCAGCAACATCCCCCGCAGAGGCAAAACTGCTTGCAGCCGAACGAGCGGAGCAGGAAGCCCGTGTCAAAGCTGAGCTCGAGCATCGCGCGCAAGGAGCACGAGTCCGCTCGGCCAAAAAGTGGCGCACCGAGGGCGAACACCCCACCTCCTTCTACTTCTCGCTCGAAAAGCAGTCCCAAAAGGCGACGCACATCCCAATGCTCCTCGTCGACGGCAAAGAAGTCACCGATGCGGCCGGCATCACAGACGCCCAGCGTGACTTCTACGCTAAGCTCTATGCGCACGTACCCATTGACCCAGCAGCTGCCCGGCACATCCTCAGCCATGCAAAGCCCAACGAGATGCTCGACGACGAGGACCACGAGTTGATGAGCAGACCGCTGGAGGCATGGGAGATCGTCCACGCCATCAACAAAACTGCATCTGGCAAGTCCCCAGGGCCCGACGGGC
Organism: Capsaspora owczarzaki ATCC 30864; assembly: GCF_000151315.2. Lineage (NCBI taxonomy): Eukaryota > Filasterea > Ministeriida > Capsasporidae > Capsaspora > Capsaspora owczarzaki. Next base: position 454 of record NW_011887372.1, on the reverse strand, counting down.
TGGGCACTGCGTTTTACAAGAAGTTCAAGCACGAGCTGGCCCCAATCCTCGCCGCCATCGCCAACCGCTCGCTCGAAAATGGTCGCCTTCCGGAATACATGCAGGACGGCTTCGTCAAGCTGCTGTACAAGAAAGGCCCGCGCTCTGACCTTGGCAACTACCGACCAATCTCGTTGCTGAACTGCGACTTCAAACTCCTGACCAAAGCATTCTCTCTCTCCCTCTTCCCTCTCCTCTCCCCTCTCTTCCCCATGCCTGGCGCCGTGGCCTCCCCGATGGACACATCAGGCGGTCCCGCCAACGCCGCGCATCCAGCGGACCTGGACGCAACCGCTCAACCCCGCGCGCCGCAGCAAGTGCTGATCACCAATTTTCTGGCTCCTGCCGCCGCTCCTGCTGCCGCCGCCAAAACTCCACCGCCCTCGCTCCCCCGAGCTCGAGTGCAAACCTCTCT
>NW_011887371.1:0-3802 GCF_000151315.2 Capsaspora owczarzaki ATCC 30864 | reverse complement strand
GCGTCAAGAGATTGTGGCAGAATGCAGAGATGCCAATAAAGTCTGACGAGGCCTTGATCACCAGCCTGAGCACGTTGAGTGGGCATGCTGGGTTGTCTGTCGCACACCAGAGGTGGACAGCAATGTGCTTCCATGGGGCAGCATACGGCTGACACCATGCCAGGGCGGCTTGGGCGAGGAGGGCTTTGAGGTGACGCCGAACAGGGATGAGTCCGAGTCCGCATGCCACGGATTTGATTGGTGCTGCGACGTTGGCCTGGTGAGTTCGCGACCATTTGCTTGGGTGCCAGAGGAACTTGTCGATGATGCGGATGAGTTTTGCTGTCTGCTCGGACGAGAGGGGCACAAACCTCGCTCGGTACCAGACTTTGGACAGCGCAATGGTGTTGGCGATGAGCACACGACCTGGGAGTGACGGTCCGTGGACGAGCCATCTCGACAGCTGGCCGTGCAGCTTGTCGAGTAGGTCGCCAAAGTTTGCGACGGTCAGATCGCCGTGGCCGAGCATGACGCCGAGGTAGCGCGTCGTGGAGTTTGGTCCAACCCACTCGAGGCCTTCTAGGTCGGGGGGAGGCTTGCGTTGCAGTTGGTCCAAGCGGGATGATGGTGGTCTTTGGTGCATTGATTTCCAGATTGGTGGCCGTCCCCACAAACTTGAGCTCGTTCAGCAGGTTTTGGACGTCTGCCGATGAGGTGAGAAAGTAGGACGAAACCACTCGTATAATTTCAGCAATAGAGACACAATGCAAATCGAGTCATTTCCCTTCGACTAAAGTCAAAATTTCAACGTGCTCCAACCGCCCCGACTTTTAGCACAGCATCTATGAAACTATAGATCCATTGAGCAATAGTATGAAGAGAGCCAGAAACCAGGTGGTCTCAATCCTTAGTCGTTTTCTGCTACTCTTGGTGCTCATTTCACTACGTCTACAATCGAAGACCCTCGCACTGCAGCGCCCAAAACAAAGTAAACAAATTGGATGACTCTAGTAACAACTAGCACAACTGCTATGCGACTATATGTGGTTTGATTACCATGATTTTATTCACACCTCACGTTTTCTTTACATCCAATTCGTGGCGTCCAGATGCTCGCCTTCGAATACACAAGCAGCACAAAACTCGCAGTACTCGATGCTTCATTCATGCTCTAAATAGGGAACGAGCAGGTCGGAGCGGTATTGACGCCAACTTCCTCAATGCTTTCGCTAAAGTCGAGCGGGCCACCATTGGCAATCAAGTTGCGCAGGCAACCTCGGAAGGAATTGGCAGCAGTCACGCCAACAAGCCCACCGAGTGGGTCCGAGTGTCCACCGACATACAAGCGCGAGTCCACCGTGTACGTGAGAGGGCCGGTCTGCACGGTACCAACCAAATCCTCAAGGAAACCGAGACTCGGGTTGCTGATGCGCATCCGCACTTGCTGGCCATCACGAGTGATTTCAACTGTAAACCAGCGATCTGTCTGGAAAATATTAGCCGACACGAGCACGAGGTTTGAGGCGCCGCCGCCCTTGATGAACAGCCGCAAGTGACCACCGACCAGTTCGAGGGCAAATGCGTACTGTAGGCCCGATTCATACAGAATGAGACCGTCAGCGTAAGCGGGATTGGGGTGGAACTCGATACGAATGTCAGTCACGCCAGCGTCGTGCTCCGCGCCGGTCTGCGGGTAGTACTTGACGTAGCCAGCGCCGTCGAATCCACGCACCTCGGGGAAGATGCAGCCTTCCAGCGCAATCGGAGTAATGTAGCCAGTGTTGAGCACCTGGTCGACGCCATTCACACGCACGTCGGAAATGCAGCCATCGAAGGCGTTGTAGGTCGCTGTGCCGCCGATGAGCAGCGGGCCGTTCAGGTTGATGGTCGAGAGAGTGGAAGGAGGCACCATCAGCGATCCGCTTATGAAGACCACCTCGTCTAGCGAGAAGGTCACGACGCCAGCATTATCAAATGTCGCCTTGAAGGTGTGCCAAGCATTGTCCAGCAACACAGGGACGTTCGTTCCAAATCCGGCGAAATCACTGTAGCCCGCGTTGAAGCGGCCGCCAATTAGCAGATCGCTGCCATCCCATGTTAAAGCAATGCTAAACTCGTCATTGTAGTCTGTGTGGTGACCATAAACAAGTACTTGTTCACTCAGTACAGCTGGAGTGTCGCGAAGGCGCAACCTGAATTCGATCGACCGCAGTGAAGTGTCGCCATTCGGCTCTACAGCCAATGCGCCTTGTTTGGCGATAAATCCGCTGGCACCGAAAAAGTAAGGGGAGGTGCGCTCCGGCGGGCAAACCGGGGTGGCGGAGGCCAGGGCGAAAATGAACGCCCCCGCGAGAAAGACCAGCACAATTTTCATCGTGGTCGGTTTGAACGGAACAAAGAAGAAGAAGACAAACAGAGTAAACCGAGATGCTAGCGACAAGAAAACAAGAAGAAGAAGACAAACAGAGTAAACCGAGATGCTAGCGACAAGAAAACAAGAAGACTGAGCGGAATCACGACAAAAGCGATGCGCTTAAGTACGAAAACACAAAACGGCAAAACATCAACAAGCTGTGCCTTGCGCGCATACACCTAACAGATGCCGATCTGCCAAAAACACATCGTGCCAGGAATGGATGCGTCACGTTCGAATGTATGTCGACAATCAATTCAAGTCAAAATCGGTTGCTCAAGCGAGACCAGGGTGTCAAGCAGTTGGACTCTGACGCTGTTGTTGGGGGTGGGGTTGACTCACCTCCCCGCCCCTCCACGCCCTCCACACCCAATCAGCCAGTCGGCAACCTGTCTGTTGTAATCGATTGTAGCAAAGAATGGCGCACCAACCTTCACCTGGAGAAGCATGATGGAAATCGAATACAACAAGAGGGTGTTACCAGGCATGTGAGCATTGTTGTACACCTCCCACCCGCCTGCCTCCCACCACCCTCTCACTTCAAGTCCACTCGCTCGGCTGCAGAACAAACAGACAGCAGAGGCCTTCAGGCTACGGTTTCATCGAACTTCAGGGCTCCACCGACTCTCGCACAATAAGGTCAATCAAGCAGGATGTGTGATCATGAAAGAATCGTTGGCAATGAATGCTTCAACACGGCTTTCTTTCGGATCGCGCGAATGTGTCAAACCAACCAGTCTTGATTTGGGAGGACGCTGGTTTAAATTGCCCCATGCTGTGGGACGACGGATGTCAGTCTTTCTTTTCCTTCATCTCGTACACTTTGTTGTTCTGTTTTTTGTTGTTTTTGTGGTCTCCGATACCTTGTAGTCACCATTTATCTCCTTCCTGTACCGCTTTTCCATTTTATTATGTCTCCCTCGAAGGCAAGCTCGCTGGCTTGCGTTCTTGTGGCCATGTTGGCAATGTATGCCGGGCTTGTTTCGGCTTCTTGCCCATCCGACGAGCCTGCCGTGTTTCTCGGAGAGAAGGGCTACCTCACCTTCCCTAATGTGTATGGTCCCGTGAATAACACACGCAACAAACTCTTCACCCACTTTGCGATGGACTTGAAGCTGCGCAAGGGCCCTTCCGCGAGCCGGGAATTTCGCGTTTTCAGTGTCCGCCACAACTATTGGGTCGACTTTCTCGACGTTTGGGTGAACGTCCTGTGCGATGACAGTGCTCAAGTTGTTGTGAACTTCAACGCTGGACAAGGGCTCATGTCGTTTTCCGCCGACTTTAGCAAACTCCTCAACTATAAATGGCACACGCTGAAAGTGACCACCTCGCCCGGTCGCGTCTTTATCTACATTGATACGGAGATGGTCCAGGAGCACTACTACTTGGGTGGGCCCGCGCTTACCATCA
>NW_011887370.1:3459-5589 GCF_000151315.2 Capsaspora owczarzaki ATCC 30864 | reverse complement strand
GACCAAAAGTTTCCAGCCAGGTCGCGGAACCGGCGGCCGGTTGCCCCATAGCCCTTGAATTCGGTCCGTTTTCCGAAGCCCCCCAGCTCCGTTTGTTGAAAAATGGCCAATCGGCATAACCATCGTTCTTTCTTGAATTGGAGCATAATCGCGGGGCTGGAACGCAACATGCGAAAAATTTTCCACGGATGGGTCGGGCTCGACTGACCGCCCCGTTCGCTGCCGCTCTGTTGTGTCACTGCGCCGCACGTGAACGACTCTATGATCCATCAGAGTCCCACATACTCCCATCTGTATCAACTATCGGGCGCCCGGACATGCTCGCAGGAGCTGTCCAGGGCTGCGGTGCTGTTCAGTGCGCTTTGCCTCCTCCCACAGGACCAGCGCTCACTGTCTGCACCGACACTCGTAGAACAGCTCTGTCGCCCGCCTACTTGCCTCCATCAAATAAAATAAGACTGGTTTTACTATAATTTCAAGCAAGGGAGTGGATTAGAGGCTTCTACATCGACTAGTGGCTCAAAAACACTCTTGTTCGGAATTAAAATCAGAGGCGTAATGGTGGCCCAGTCAAAAAATTCTGTTCGGAATTAGAGACGCCTCTCTATTTGTCATCATCAAATCAGAAAATCAGGCAAGACAAATCAGAGCAAGACAGGAGAAAATCAGGAAGAAAGACAGGGGTGAGAAAACATGCAAGAAATCATTCAAAGTGGCAGGTTGCATCCAGAAACCTGACAATGCCGACTTGACAAGTGGACTTGCTGCGGGACTTGCAGCAGCTGTGGGCGGGGTTGCTACGGAGTGCAGCAACTGCAGATGGGGTTGCCACTGAACGCGTAGCAACGGGTGACGCACTAGCTTGAGGTGGAGCTTGGCCAGCTGGAGCAGCGGGCGTACGACTAGCCGTGGGTTGAACAGGATTCGGCTGGACCGACGGCGATCCATTCGTGAAACGGATATCGAATTCCTCTCGCGTAGGCTGTGGCAGAGAAGGTTCGGCCAGATGGAATAAACGAACGGCCCTGGGGAAGCGAGCCCACACGTCTTTGGCCGGCTCCCAGGTGTCTTCACGAGCAGTGGTGCCTACCCTTCGGATGCGATAGTACATAATCTCGCTGTGACGAGTCGAATCAATCACCGCCTCGACTCGATGTCGAACTGTTCCGTCCCAGTCCTTGACAGGAGGCAGGACCCGCCGAATCCGACCTTCCACGTCATCAGCGACAAACAATTCCAAGACAGATACATGGAAGGTGCGGGACTTGCTGGATGCTTCACCTAGATCCAGCTCAAAGGCACGCTCATTGATCTGCTTCACGACCTTGAAGGGACCATCGCGTACGTACGCCAGCTTGGCATACGGTTGTTCGGCCGTCTGACTGCGACGCAGAACTGTGACTAGGCTGCCCACCGTGATCGGAGGTGCTGCCTTGTGGTGTCGATCATAGAACTTGGCTGCGGACATGTTTGCTCGGTGAATATTCGCTCTCAACGAGAAACGCAGTGCCTTGAGTTCCTCCACGCGATCAGCTGCCGTTTGAGGTGCCTTCGGCGACTTGAAGTTAATCTCATCCATTTCCGGCTGAAACCCGTACATGGCCATGAAAGGACTGCACTGGATCGCCGCGTGCACCGTGTTGTTGTACGTGAACTCGCACAACCAGAGGAGTCTTGACCAGTCCTCGGCTTCACTGACGTACGCTCGCAGGTATGACTCCAGCGCTTGATTCACCCGTTCCACAAGACCGTTTCCTTGTGGATGATACGCGCTAGAGTAGGAGAGGTCGATGTCCATCGCCTTCCATAGCTTCTTCCAGAACTTTGCAATGAACTGAGGTCCGTGATCAGACAAGACACGAACCGGAACGCCGTGCAGCTTCACGACATTCTCCAGGAACAACTGAGCCGATTCCTCCGCCGTGACAGACTTTGTCGTCGGAATGAAATGTGCAACTCGAGTCAGTCGATCGATGCAGACCATGACTGCGTTAAACCCTTGAGAATCTGGTAATCCGGTCACAAAGTCGATGGACCAGTCGCCGAAAGGCTTGTCTGCGGGCCTCAATCGGAGTCAAGAGACCGTATGGTGCGTGCCTCGCATGCTTCACCATCTGGCAAACTGGGCAA
>NW_011887370.1:0-1712 GCF_000151315.2 Capsaspora owczarzaki ATCC 30864 | reverse complement strand
TCGGCTCAAAACGATCCGCGAACTCTGCGTACGCCTCGGGCAGAACCACCTCCAGTGCATCGGCCGCCGCGACCAAGCGCACAAACATACGCCGTTTCTGTCGCTTCCGACGTCGCCGGAACGCCACCACTGACGACGGCAACCTCGCCTCCGACGCTTCCCGCTGGATCGTCACCGGCGCTGGCTTGGTCCCTGTCACCACTGGCTTCGCCTCCTCCGCTGCTGCCGCCGGCTTGGCCTCTGTCGCCGCCGCTGGCTCGGCCCCTGTCGCTGCCGCTGGCTGGGCCTCGCCCTGCGCCGGCTTGGCTTCTGCCGCCGACCCAGTCTCGTCCTGAGCCTCCGTCTCTCGCGCCACCGCCGGCTTAGTCTCGTCCTGAGCCTCCGTCTCTCGCGCCACCGCCGGCTTAGCCTCGTCCCGCGCCACTTGCGCCACCGCTGACTCAGCCCGGTCCCGCGCCTGCGCCGCCTTCGCAACCACCGCGGGCGCAGCCTCGTCCTGCTGCACCACGCCAATGACGCCCGAGCCCAGACTGCGCTTGCCCCTGACACGAACCGGCTTCATGCTCTCGAACCGCACCGTCCGAGTCGCCAGATCGATGACAGGATTTGCCGCCGCCAGCACATCCATGCCCAACAGGAGCGGCACCACCCATCCAGGATCATCGCTTGGACCCACAACTGCCGGCCCGCCAAAGTAACTCGCAGCGCCACGCCTTCGCGCACCTTCATCTCCTCTTTCGTCACTGTCCTCAACTTGATCATTGGAACTGGAAATGAGGGGGCACGAAGTGTATTTGCTACAGCACGGCTCACAAATGTGGCGACCGATCCAGTGTCAATAAGAGCTTGCACCTGCATCGCGGTATCAGAAGAACCCGCGCACGCGACTTGCACCTGCTGTGTCAACGCTTCGTATCGCCCGACTCCTACCGCGTTCAGGGGGAGTCGGGCTGGGCTTTTCCCTGCGCGGCCTCACCTTGAACTGCCGCCACCGCCGGGGCCTGACCGCATGTCTTCCTGAGATGGGTTCCAGAGCCACAGCGGAAACAAAGGTGCTCACGATGACGTCTCTCGAGCTCCTCCGCCGCCAAGTTGTACTTAGCCGCCATAGCCTCCGCTGTCAGGACCCGCAGTCTCTGCGGTCCTGGCTGGGTCGCTCTTTGCTAAGAAGACTCGGCGTTGCAAAACATAGGAATTGATTCCTTTGTTTTGTCTGCATGCATTTGGAATTGCAGTTCAGTCTGCAAAGTGAATTAAAAACACTTTTCTACAACAACCTTGCCTGGCTAACCCTACCAAGGTCTTACATCCGCGAACGCCACAGCCGCCACCATACTGGCCTGTGTCATGCCCCAATCGCATGGCTACTTACTTGAATGCATTACCTTGTGTTGTTTGTCATGTCTCCCATACTGAGAATGTTGTGATCGGAGATCGTTCCACGAAGATACGAGTAATGGGTTGATGATGAAAGTGATAATAGGGAAACAAGAGACTTCACTTATACAAAGCGACGAGTGAACACACTCCAAATACAGTGTTCGGCAATGGTGATGGAACACTCGTGCGGACCAATCGAACTTTGTGCGTTTGGCGATTGAACAGAATTGATTTGAACAAACCTAAAATGAACAATTCTGACCGAACAAACGTGGGAGTGAACATAGTCGTACTGAACGTTGCTGCAATTCGAAGTGAACGACCTGCCCATG
>NW_011887369.1:3476-5632 GCF_000151315.2 Capsaspora owczarzaki ATCC 30864 | reverse complement strand
GTAGAGCAGGATAGCTCCACAATCCCGTCAGTGCAAGATCTACCGTGGTGCTGGGCCCAACCAGCCGACGACGACGACGCCAATCCCAAACTCTTCAGAGTTGTCAAACTCCGCACGGGCAGCCCGCTCACAAGCAGCTCACTCGGAGCCGGCCAAGTGTTCTACGAGTCGGAGAACGCCCTGATCGCGCCTGCCCAGCCAGGCCTAGTCCTCACCAAGTTCCGCCTGGCAACCGCGCAACACGCCACCGTCGTCTACTGGCGAGCTCCCAACACCAAGCCTGAACCAAACAAGCGGGGAAAGATTTTCCTCCCACGAAAGCAGCTGTACCATGTTGGCCGCACTCAACTCATGCCCCTCATCTGGAGCAACATCGTCCTCAACGGTGTTCACTCAAGCGTCCAGAAGCCCCTGCAAGTCACATCGCACAAGCTCAAACTGAAAACGCTAAGGCAGCTGCTCACTCCACGTCCCTCGAGACCAGACGCCCTCCAATGGTGGATCAACAAAGTTGGCTACGTGCCCTTCGAATCACTGGCCAGCTCCATCAGAACCAGTCTAGTCACATCCAAGCAAGCCTCCCTGCTCTGGCGCATTGCACACCGCACCAACCGACTGGGCGCCGACTGGCTGGAAACAGATGGTCAAGCGCTGCGCGCCGGCTCGCTCTCCCGCGAAGAGTACGACGACAGAATTGCCACTGGGCGCTACGACTGCGCGCACTGCAAACACGACGGCCGCTCGGCCAGAGAGACCTGGCACCACATCCTTGTCCGCTGCCACACAGCCCAAGCGGTTTGGGAAACCGCGAACGCCATCTTCCAGCACGCTCACTCAAGTTCCCTCCCAATGTTCGACAAAGCCCTCCTGTTCGGTCCCTTCCCCACCACGCTTGCGCGTAAAAAGGAAATGCGAGCGCTTGCCACGATCCTGTACCACCTCGGACGCTGGGCGATCTGGCGCACCCGCTGCGAAGCAAAAATCAACAACACATTCACACCCAGCCACACCACCTTCATCAAACTCGTCCACTCCCGCGCCCTGCAGGACATTGTGCCGCGAGCCCCGCCTGCTGACTCTCCCACGTCGAAGATGTGGGGAAAGTGCATTGTCAGGTCAGAAGAGAAGACCACCATTTCACTTCTACCCCCGAAACCCGGTGAGCATGAGCAAACCGAGTCACCAAGCGGCGCCCGTATGACCAGGACGCTAACACCAAACTTGCAACCGCAAGAATAAGTTAAACACGTTGCCCTTGTCACTTACTCCTTGCACCTGATCACGATCCTTCTCTTTGTGGTTTTTGAGCCTTAGAAGCTTTTCCACTCTCCAATAAACGTAATACAAAAAAAAAAAAAACCTCGGTCGCCAGGCTCGGATCCAGGCGCAGGAAGCGCAGGCCAGCCCCTTTGCAGAGGTAGTCCGCCACGCAGCATGCATACAGCGCGTACAGCGCTGGCGCTTCCACCGATCCTTGACGCACCGACCGCTCGATCTTGAAGGGCTCGAGTCCTCTTTTTTACATTTCCCTCTTTGCTTCTTTCTTCCTTGCTTTCCTTCCCACTTTCGAATCGTCGTAGTGCCATGTCCGACCAACAAGCCTCCTCGTCCACTCGAGACGAGCATCCCCCCACGCGTGCCCACCCCCACGGCGGCCTCACGGCCGCTCCAGGCATGGGAGCATGGGGTGGCGGCAACCCCCTCGCCAAGACGGGCGCCGCGCTGCCGGCCAAGTCCGGCCTCGAGATGATCGACGTCAACGACCCCGCCTACGCTAAGCTGAACGAAGAGCTCAGCCTGAACGCCTCTCAGATGGGTGACGGCTCGAAGCACACTGTCGTGGTCAGCTGGACCTCGCTTCGCGCCAACAAGATCGATGGCAGAGGCAACGAGATCACCAAGCTCCTGATGGAGCACATCCCTGAGGGCTGCTGCGGCATCAACTTTGGCCCGCATGAGCTGAGCATCGTCTTCAAGCACCCGAACCAAGCGACCGAGGCGTGCCAGAAGGGCATCCAGTTTGGAATGACCACCATCTATCCCAATGCGTGCCTGAGGGAAGTCGTGCTGATGCTCTACAACGTCCCGATGCACCACTCCAACGAAGCCATTGCGGATATGCTCAACACCAAAACTGGACTCAAGTTCGAAAAGTG
>NW_011887369.1:0-1727 GCF_000151315.2 Capsaspora owczarzaki ATCC 30864 | reverse complement strand
AAACCGGACGAGCAACAGCGACACGACCGACTCGGTCCAAGGCCGCTTCCGCTCCCTGCTGTCCCGGCTGAACATGCGTGACTTACTCGACGAAGTTGACCGCAAGAACGCCCCACTCTTCACCTGGGAACGCGCGTCTCAAGGCAAGACGGTTGGCTCGCGCATCGACTTCATCTTTACGTCCGAGGCAGTCCAACTCACCGGGTCCAAGTACCAAGCGTCCCACAACTCGCGCTCCGACCACGCCCCTGTCGTCGGCGAGTACTGCCACATCCTAGACAAGCCACGCCCGCAAGCACCGTTCCGTCTCAACGACACCCTGCTAAACGACCCGTGCTTTGACCACTTTGTTGTCCACGAAGCCCGAGCTCTCCAAACAATCCGAGAACCATTCGAGTGGGAGTTCTTCAAGGCAAGAGTCCGCTCCTATGCTCAGAAGCGTGGTGCACAACTGGCCAGAGCGCGCAAACAAGAAAGCGAACTGGTTAGCCAAAAGCTTCGGTTAGTCGAAAAGAACCTCGCAGACCCCAACACCCCAGAAGAGGAAAGGAAAGCGCTCCTCTCTGCGCACTGCCACCTCCGCGCAGAGCAGAAAGCCGACGACGACCGCTCGGCTCAGGGGGCGCAAGCGAGGTCTATGCGGAACTGGCGAATCGAAAACGAAAGACCGACCAAGCTCTTCTTCGCATTGGAGCGAGACAAGCGGAAGAGCCAAACCATCGACCGGCTCGTGTACAACGGCCAAGAAGCGACTGAACCAGACCAAATTGCCAACACTCTGCGAGACTTCCTTGGCACACTCTACGCCAGCGAGCCCACCACTCAGGAAGACATTGACACGGTTCTGGAAGCGGCTCGCCCCAGCTACCGACTAACAAGCGACGAACAAAGCAAGCTGGGAGCTCCACTCACAGACGCTGAAATTCGGCTCGCCATCGAACGGACTCCTAAGGGCAGGTCGCCCGGCCCAGACGGACTCACGCCAGCATTCTACGCAAAATACGCCGGCATCCTTGCTGCTCCCCTGGCAGCCCTTGCCAATGTCGCGCGAGACAGAGGCAGGCTCCCAGAGTCAATGATGCGTGGCCATGTCAAGGTCCTGTACAAGAAAGGCGATCGAGCTAGCGTTGAAAACTACCGGCCAATCAGCCTGCTCAATGTCGACTGCAAAATCATCTCACGAGCATTGTGCAACCGACTCGCCAAAGTCCTGAGCAAAATCATCCCCGTCGCTCAAAATGGCTTCGTCCCAGGACGCACAATCGACGCCAACATCCACCTGTTCAGAGACATCCTCGACCTGACGCGCCACCACAAAATCCCAGGGCTCGCGGTGCTCCTGGACAGCCGCAAAGCCTTTGACCGTGTGGCTCACGACTTTCTGTACCAAGCAATGGCGGCCTACTCAATTGGCGACTCATTCATCTCGTGGATGCGCCTCCTCAACACGGGGTGCCAATCGCACGTAGTGTACAACGCCACAGTCTCACTCCCCTTCCCCATCCAAAGGTCGGTGAGGCAAGGCTCAGTTGAAGCACCCTTCCTGTACGCGATCTACGCAGGTGTGATCAGCGACTACATCCAGTCTCGCCGAAACATCGCCTTCCTCAATGTGCGACCGCAGCTCGAGCCCCTGGTCATCAAAGCGTCGCTCTTCGCCGATGACACCACAATCTTTGTCCGCAACGACAAGGACGCGATGGCTCTCTTCAAGCACTACGAAACCG
>NW_011887368.1:3539-5537 GCF_000151315.2 Capsaspora owczarzaki ATCC 30864 | reverse complement strand
ATCAGCCATCCAGGACGGTTTCATCCCAGTCAGGTCGAACACCCACCGATCCAAGGACCCCAACGCCCAACCTGGCGACGTCAGCATTGTGCGCAGGACCAGCGCGAGCGCTGAGCAAACACAAGCCTCACCCACTCCGATCAGCAGCACTGCTAACGGACGCACAAGCCCCGCTCACGACGCGAGGAACAAGCGCTTCTGTAGTGAAGACCACAGAGGAGATCCTATTCCAGTGTCTAACAGCTATGCACTTCTGGCGAACGCTGATGACTCACACTCCACTTTCGAACCGACCACCGTGCCCGAGGAGCCTCCGGGGGTCGCGATGGACACGAGTCAAGAATGACCAGCCTTCTCTTCGCAACTCTAAATGCGCGCTCCCTCTCTGTAGGGGGCAATGCGCCCCTCCCCTTCTTCTCCTCCTCCTCCGCCTCTCTCATCCATGCACTCTCCAATCCGGCCACCACCTACAACGGCCGCCCAACTCCTCCAACCGTCATCCTGCTTCAGGAAACCTGGCTCACGCCAGCGACCGAAGCAGCCGCCTCCAACCTCTTCCGCGACTACACATGCTTCTGGAGCTCCGAGCCGGAACCCAAGCACGGGGTCGGCATCCTCATCAGGAAGCCGGCACCGGGCGACACCGACCCCGCACTCTCGAGCCCAACACTACTCAGCTCCATCCCAGGGCGAGCCCTCATCATCACAGCAAACCTCAACAGCAAGCCAACCATCATCTCATCAATCTCCGCCCCGGCATCTGGCTCACAAGCTGACAAAGTGGGGTTCCTGGACCAACTCAGCGACCTCATCAAGTCAGCCACCCAGCCAAACGACGACGAGCCAACACTGCCCGCCATCATTGGCGGCGACTTCAACAACACACCAAACATTAGCCACCTGTACGTCCAACCAGAGCCAAGCCAAGAGGCTAGGAGCACCACACAGGCAAACCACGCTCTCAAGGACTTCATCAACAAGCACGCACTCGAGGATGCCTGGCTGCTCAACCACCGCGCCGATGACCCTGTCGAATACACACGATGGCCGAGCAAGAACCAGACACACCGAGCCTCCCGCATCGACCTCATGCTCCTGTCATCCAACCTCCCGCTCACGATCAAGTCGACTGCGACCAGGATTTACCAGCACTCGGACCATCGAGGCGTCTGTGTAAACCTAGTGGCGCCGTCCGCGGAAGACAGATGCACGCCACCCTTCAAGCTGAACGACACCATTCTCGAACACGCTGGCTTCTGCGGCATGGTCCTCAACGAGATAGCAGAGCTGGCGCGCCGCCCCGACCCCGAGAACCACTGGACTGCTTTCAAGGCCGACGTAGCATGGCTAGCCCAGTGCCTGTGCGGCTCCATTGCGAAAGACCGGGCGAAGGCTCTGGCCCAAGCGAGCCGCAAGCTCAAAATCATCGAAGGCAACCTCCTCGCAGCAACATCCCCCGCAGAGGCAAAACTGCTTGCAGCCGAACGAGCGGAGCAGGAAGCCCGTGTCAAAGCTGAGCTCGAGCATCGCGCGCAAGGAGCACGAGTCCGCTCGGCCAAAAAGTGGCGCACCGAGGGCGAACACCCCACCTCCTTCTACTTCTCGCTCGAAAAGCAGTCCCAAAAGGCGACGCACATCCCAATGCTCCTCGTCGACGGCAAAGAAGTCACCGATGCGGCCGGCATCACGGACGCCCAGCGAGATTTCTACGCCAAGCTCTATGCGCACGTACCCATTGACCCAGCAGCTGCCCGGCACATCCTCAGCCATGCAAAGCCCAACGAGATGCTCGACGACGAGGACCACGAGTTGATGAGCAGACCGCTGGAGGCATGGGGAGATCGTCCACGCCATCAACAAAACTGCATCTGGCAAGTCCCCAGGGCCCGGACGGGCTGGGGCACTGCGTTCTACAAAAAGTTCAAGCACGAGCTGGGCCCCATCCTCGCCGCCATCGCCACCGGTTCGCTCGAAACGGTCGCCTTCCGGAATACATGC
>NW_011887368.1:0-1984 GCF_000151315.2 Capsaspora owczarzaki ATCC 30864 | reverse complement strand
CGACACAAACGGTACCCAGAAATCAAAGCGTAATCATTTCCATCTCCCCTCGTTTTTTTTTGTTGTTTCTTGTTTCTGGTCAAGCGACCACCACCCATCACTTGGGCTTGTTCGGGTGCGCCCGGTGATAAGCGTTCACCATCCGCGCGTTGCCAGGCACAATGTTGTATGCAGGCTCCCAGCTGTCTTCGGAGGCGGGGCGATCTTTCCAACGGATCAAGTACCACAATTCGTCGTCGTCGCGAAGCTGCGAGTCGAGAATCCTGCCAACCGGGAAGAATTCGCCATCACTCGTAGACAAGCCAGGGACATTGCGGAGCACACGGTCGGGTAAATCATTGGGACGATACAGCTCCAACAAAGCCACATTGAAGACATCGGCCTTTTTTTTTTTTTTTTTACCGTCTAAAACTTTATTAAGAATAACAAAGAAAAAAGAACGTAGGATATGAGACAGTTGAATGTCGTCATAACGCACACCAGTGAAGGCATGCGGGGAGAGTGCTCAAGAGCTCGCGGAGGAACTCGAACAGATGATCAGCCGGGCTGACAATGGAAGGATCAGGCATTCCCCACCTACTATCCCGATCATTAAATTTCGACCCCCCCTCTTTTTTTCACTTTTTCGCCCTCCCTGGGACCTGTGTTGCTTTCCGTCTCGCCCGCGGAATGTTCATTCATGGTACGGTGTACCAGACACATTTTAGAAGTGAAGCAGCGGGCTGGGAGTTAAGATTCGAAGCGAGAACAGACAAAAATGAAACTCAAAAAAACAGAAAAAGAGCGGATTTTTTGCCCAATTTTCACAAAGCATTACATGGCACACAAACAACGTGTCGCAGCGCCTTCGCTCCACTTCAGTACTTGGTATAACCACCATTGGCATCTATCACAGCTTGAATGCGGCGCGGCATCGATGAAATGAGATCGCGGCAGACCTCTGGCGTGAGCACTTCTTCGTAGACCGCTTGGAAGCGTTCCCACAACGCGGCCTTGCTCTTGATCTCCCTCTCCTGGTAGATCTTGTTCTTGACCATGTTCCACGCATTTTCGATGGGGTTGAGGTCGGGAGAGTTCGCAGGCCAGTCCAGGACGGTGATCTGATTGGTTTCGAACCACTTCGCCACATCTTTTCTTTTGTGACAAGGGGCATTGTCATGCATGAAAATCATCTCGTTTTTGTTGTTCCACACGCGAATGCTTGCTAGCAACTCGCTCTCCAAAACTGAGAGGTAGGTGTCGCCGTTCATGACGTCGCCGACCTCGCAGAAAAGCGAAATTCCGAAACGAGAGATGGCGCCCCAAACATTGATATGGCCACCGCCGAACTTGACCGTGCCCTGCACGCATCGATCGGTCAACGTTTCGCCAACCAGACGCCATACACGACCACCGTTGTTGTTCCTGTAGAGATAGAGAGCAGTCTCGTCGGAGAAGACGACCCTCAGCCAGTCATCGACGGTCCAATGCTGATGAGCGAGTGCAAAGGCCAAGCGTCGCTCTTTGTGTGTCTCTTTCAAGAGGGCTTTTTTGACCTTCGCTCCGTTGACAAGTCCTGCACCATGCAGCACCCTTCTTATCGTGCATGGAGAGACACGAACTTTGGACAATGTGCGCATAGTGGCGGCCACTTCGGGTGCGGTGTCGGACTCATCGAGGAGGATCTGTGCTACAATGTTGTTGCGGTGAAATGACTTGAGCTTGCTGGGGCGACCGGGGCGGGGGCTGTCGCTCGTCGTCGCCCTTCCCGAGAAACGTTGGGTGATGCTGATCACTGTAGAACGTGGGAGGTGAAGCTGGGTGGCGATCTTGTTGTAGGAGAGGCCAGCATTTCGCAACGCGAGCACTTGACCGCGGACGACCTCCCTGGGCATCTTGTCCAGCACGGGCAGCGGTCTTTTTGGTGAAGTTGGACGCAGCCATACCGGGGGCTGTCTGGGAGCCACGCGGGACGTGGACTGACTGCGTGTGCGAGTCATGCGCA
>NW_011887367.1:3546-5269 GCF_000151315.2 Capsaspora owczarzaki ATCC 30864 | reverse complement strand
TCCTTGGTTTTGTGATGGGCGACCGTTCCAAGAAGCTGCGGTGTCTGGTCTGGAAGAATGGGCAGCAGTTCTGCTGTGCACTGCAGGCGGATCTGGGCCACTGTGCCAGCTGTGACAGATGGCACGTATTTCTGCGCAGCAGCCTGAGCTGTTTCGGCAACCAGAGCGTCGTCATGGCCATGGACCTGCGCGACAGCAGCGACGAGAGCTTCGCAGCCAAGCTGCACCGCTTCCTCGCGCCGGCGTTTCGCTTCACGGGAGCCGGGGACCAGATCCTCTGTGGCCTTTCTGCGCGATCTGACGGGGGTTGCAGCTGCTTGCAATGGTACAGGGATAGGCTCGGATGTGGGAGCTTCAAAAGTCAAGTAGGCGGCAGGCGGCGCGGGACTTGCAGCCGCGGCGATGCTCTGCCGCCGGCGGGGCTTGCGCGATGATGCTTGAGCCTCTTGAAGTGCATGGAGGTGCCTTTGGACGGCTTTGATGGCCTGGTAGATGGCAGAGAGGTGAGAAGATTTTCGCGCCAAAACACTTCGGCACCTTCACCCCCCCCCCTGCCTTCGCTTCTGCGTACTTGTTGCTCCCGATATTCATCTCGGCGCTTCATTCGTAGTCGTTCAGCCGCTCTGGCATTGTTCACCGGATCAAACACACTTCGTTTGGACCGAACCATCAACGATACAAAAGTTTCGGAAAAATCGATCTCACACGGCTGCTGCTCGGCCACGAAAAAAGACTGCATATGATAACAGGTGATAAAATAGGTCGGCGTCTGCAATGGCAGCGGTGGACAGTGAATAGAACTCTCAGGGCAGCGTTTCTAGAGGTTTTTGGGCCAAAAACAGGGTATAAAGCTCGTCCAAAAATGGAAGTTTTCGCTCTTCAATTCCACCTTTTCGACCACCCCAACGATTCTCGGTGCGCTACCCGCCCCAAAAACTAGACGCTACAATAAAATCGTATTGTCAACACAGTGTGGGGGTAGAGAGGGAGCCAGATCGAACCGGCTCGAACTTTTTTTCTCGAAACCGACAAAGGTCGAAAAAAGTTGGGCCAGTGTCATATATATTCTCATCAGAATTGCTCTTCAAAATCGGGGGGGAATTGTTGGAGACAACAATGCAAAAACGTGAGAACTTCACCTTTGACGTCGATTTTCACCAAAACGAGCCTGATGACGTATACCTTTTATTGCAGATTCGGATTCGGCGCACTGTGTAGATGGATATGAATGTCAACATTGTTCTGGACAATCAGCGGAGGGGAAGTGGTTTGGGAAACCATGGTAAAACCGTGCGAAATTCACCTTTGAGCTCGATTTGCGCAAAAAGGAGCGCGATGCACAGTGGAAAAATTTTGTCCGAATTTCGGAAGACAATCCTCCGAATTTTGAGCAAAATTCGGAAAACCGAATTTATTATTTTTCCGGTGCAAAATTCGGTGCCTCAGCAGAGCGAGAATACGGCGATAGCTCGACGTCTGATTGGTCAGAATTTGCTTTCTTGGTCTCCTTTTATATTATTAAAATGTTTTTTTTTAATTTTTAATAAAATTTATTTTATTATTGGTTTCCATATTTGCACAAATTTACAAAAATCTCAGATCGCCCCCGCCTGCACCTTGCTGGTGCTTTGTACTTGCCTTTGGAGGGCGTGACTGGTAGCACAGTGGCCAAGCATCTTGCAGCCCCGAGCTCCGCTTTGCTCCTTTCCGCATCTGTTCAAGT
>NW_011887367.1:0-2690 GCF_000151315.2 Capsaspora owczarzaki ATCC 30864 | reverse complement strand
TTTTTTTTTATATCTTTGTCTTTTTGTTGTGGCACACTCACAAATGTCACTGCTGGCCATCTCGATCTGCACTCGATGTAAAATAATAAATAAAATAAAATAAATAAAATAAAAAATAAATGGTAGACTGAAGCAGTGACATTACAAAATAAATTAAAAAATAAATAAAATTAAAATAAAATAAAATTAAATTAAAATAAAATAAAATAGCATTAAAAAATAATAAAAATCAAAAAAGAAAGCGCAACCAAACAGGTTCGAACCCAGTAGCAAAAAGAAAGCAAAAAGCATCAAGACGCTTGGTCTAGACAGCTCAAAGTCAACGCTGGGCGAAATGGGATTCGATCGCAGGCATGAAGCTACATTTTCTCATCCTTCTCCAATCGCGCGTATCTCGATTGGATAATATTTCATAAAATCTCAGAATACTACAAGTCGAGAAAAGAAGCACGAAACGCCGCGAAAAGACACGCAAATGGTGAGGACAAACTCACTCGTTTCGCGTTATCGCCTGTCCTGTCGCTGCATTGGCCTCTTTTGCCCCGCTCGTTGCTTTGAACAATACTAGAATGAGTGGTTGTCCTAACGCCATATTGTATTCTGGTGTGCGGGGCGCAGTTTCTGTCATTTTGAAGCGAACATTCGCGAAAAATGACGCCGGCCGCAGGCGTTCTTTGAACACTATGTTTCCGTGCTGTTACTGCCGCTGGACTGGAACTGCTGCGACATTATTTGAGCATAACTACCTGACAATGAATGCGCTAATCACCACCCTTCACAATTTTTATCGCAGGCCGGTATCAAGCTCGCGGAAGTGACACCCATCGCGACAAACAACGCTACAACCGATCAACGCTCGTTTTTCAGCGCACACCGCACGCTTGACGTCAGCGTTCACTTGTATTACATTTGAATGATTTTTGACACGCATTGATGTGCAGCGAGGACCGAGTGCCGCAAGACTGCCAGCGGTACAAGTAAAGGAAGTGACCGATTTGAGCTCACTTCTGTTTTTACGTCTCAAGATTGGCGTGGCTGTAGCTGCACCCAGTGCGCAGCCGCCATTGAAGCGGATCCATGACTGGTTACAAGTATGGCTGACGCTACAGACAGACGTCGCCATCGCAAGCGCTGTCTGCCCGCTGACAAGAGGCTGGAGCTGCACCAAGTTGGCCATTCCCAGAGCTGCTTCCAACTCCAAAGCACTTCATCATGATTCCATGGCATTTGAATACGTGTGAATATTGTATCAATTGTATTTGTAGCGAGAATGAGAGATATCTTGAGTGAAGAATTGGTGCACTGGTGCAGTCCTTGAGTGGAGGCTGCGAAGTTGTGTCAACAGCTTTCCTGCGTCTGTGCGACCGTCCCCGACCGCCTCCGTCTCAGAAACAAAGTGCCACAACCGTATCACGTCACTGGACATGCAAAGGCGCGTGTTGACATGGCCTGGGGAGCAGTAGCAAGGAGGAGCGCCGATCGCAATGGACCGCCAGCCAATTCCCCTCCTCATCGTTTCGCGTTCCAGGACAGTCCCCGCCGTCCAATTTCCACAACTATGCACTGCAAACAACATATATTGCAAACTACGATTGAAAGAAACAAGCCAAACTCAAGCATTCGCAAGTTGAAAAACACCGAATTTTTGAAAAAATTCGGTCGTTCCGAAATTCGGAAAAAATTTCCACTGTGATGACGTATACTTTTTATTGCAGATTCGGAATCAGCGCATTTCATAGGTGTAACTACATATCTTAGATCTTCTGAAAAACGTGGTTCCAAATTTGGAAGGCAACCTAACACTTAACTCGGGGCCAGCTTTTAACCCTAACCCTAACCCTTCAACTTCCCACGTGAGCACATTAGTTATCAAACCGTGGGGCACTTTCCTTTTTCGGAATGATGCCCCCACAGGCGTCACACTATTGATTACAGATTCTGTTTCAGTCCAGTTTTGGCTTTCGCTGCTTGGCGCTGTGTTTTTGGAACACTTTTGCCAAGTTTGGAACGAATCTCATGCGGACGACGTAGACCGTTTAATACGGATTCGGAATCAGCGCTTTTTTTCGACCAAAATGTTCATCTCACTTTTTTCGAAAACATGATGTGGGGGACAGGATCCGCGAAAACAGTGCGAACGCATGCGAAATTTCCTTTTAATGTCATTTCACACAAGGATGCGCCTAATTTGGTATCGATATAAGTACAGATTCGGAATCAGCGCAACTTTTAGAACAAAATGTTTAGACTAGAATTTTTAGAAAAAAGGTGTGGCGGAACTGAATCGTGAAAACAGTGCAAAAAAACGCGAAATTTCCCTTTAATGTCATTTTACACCAAGATGCGCTTAGTTTGGTATCGACATATATACATATTCGGATTCAGCGCATTTTTTAGAACAACATGTTCGGCTTAGAATTTTTGGCAAATTTGGAAGGACCCTAACACCTAGAGAGGGTGCTTCTAATTCCGAACAAAACCTATTTCGCTACCGCTTCGACATCCGCCCCTTGTTTCGATAGTAATACATACTATATGGTTTAGTGATATTATGGCGAGACGGAGGGGTCGATCGCACGTGCCGGGTCGGTAGGGCGCCAGTCGTCAGTTTTGCTCGTTTTGCTGGACATGCATTACGAGTGTTCGGAATTAAAAGCATTTCGCTAGTGGAGGCGCCCATACTCATCTGA
>NW_011887366.1:3584-5756 GCF_000151315.2 Capsaspora owczarzaki ATCC 30864 | reverse complement strand
ACCAATGAGACTGACTGAAACAACCGCGTTGTTCCGATAGATTGAAAGTCAGCCATGCTGTCGTATCAAAATATGAGCGCGAGACAGCGCGAGTTGTACGACAAAGTCAAGAATGCGCGTGAATGGTTCAGGTAAGAAAAAGCCGGAAATATTGGACGACAAGTGGGTGATGTCAGCAGAGGGCATTTAGAGTGCTCACGGAAGGACGGAATGCACAGTCTGCACGACAATCAAATTGGCGAAGATGGTGCGCGGGCGATTGCTGAGACACTCAAAGTGAACACGACACTGACTAAAATCAAGTAAGTCGTCTCACATTGACTAGTGCATGTGAGTGGGTGGTTTCAGCAGAGGCATTCAGAGTGCTCAGTGGCGAATGTAACGGTGTGCCTGCACAGAGTCAGTGGGCATGCACCCACGCACAAGGCATGGCTGAGCGACGAGGGCAATGAAAAAGCGATCGGACCTTGGGTAAGGCAATTCGCTTCGATTGATGCGTGTGAGTGGGTGATGTCAGCAGAGGACATTTAGAGTGCTCACTGATGGACGGGGTGCCAGAACAATCCGCCTAAATCACTACGGGTTCCAGGTCCGAATCTCAAAGTGTCATCTAGCCTCTTCTCTCTGCCAGCATCATGTTGCCCATAAATGATAATGTAGATTTCAACTGTGAGCCGGTGAAAAAGTCTGCGCTGGACCGAGCACGGGAGGGAATGGTTGGGAGCGCCGCGAGCGTGCAGGGAACGGCCAAGCCACCAACCCCCACGGTGGACCAGCAACCCACTACTAGGGCATTTATGGAATGGTATTGGTGTTTGAGTCATGGGGTCGAAGGGCGGGCGGATCGGGTCACCCAGTCAGGCTGCGTAGCAGTGAGCATCAAGGGGGCGACAGGAAAAGTTGGACTTAGAAAATTTTTTCCTCCTTTTGCGCTTTCCTCCTTTTGCGCTGTCGAGCTGTTTTCAAGCTCTTCTGCCACGTTCTATGCCGCGAAACTTCAAAGACAAGTTTATCCATGTGTCAAAATTTAAAATCGAATGGGGTCAAGGATGCTGACACCTCTCAGGCGCCGCTGCTGTGAAAACAGTGGGGAGGACAGCACCACAATGACCCAAAGTACAACACCAAGCACACACAATCACACAAAACTTCACAAAAACTCTGGGTTTACAGCTGAATCAAACATTTCAAGCCGTCTAGCACGCACACACTCCTCCAGAGTGTACCTGAAGTCATCGTCGTCCATCTCCTCAGGCTGGGCCTCAAACACGTCAGCATCGTCATCCCGACTCGTGTCGTAGCGTGAAAACCGTCGAATTGTGTCGCGCGCACGGATGGCCGCTGAGCGCCCTCCAGGCGGCCGCAGTTGAGGGGCAAAATGTTCAAACCAATCCTCTGTTGGTTGCGCTGGTTCCGTTCCTGCGGGTCAGCCTCTGGCTCCAATCGAGGTCGTTTCCGACTGGCTGAACGTGCACCATCACTCGCATTCCCAAATGTGGGATCGGAATTAGCAAATGAAGGGGTAGTGTCGCCCCACGGATCTCGAGTACCGCGATTGCTGCGAGAAGTCGGGATGTAGTCGACAAACTACTATTGTTGGGTGTTGTACGCAGTCACCGCCGCCCTTGCGCTCTCGAATGCTTGACTGTCTTTGGCGCAAAAGGATCTTGCGACTTCTCGGGTAAGTGCAGCAGGAACACGATGCTTAGCTTTGGGCCGCCCCTTCACTCCAGACTTCTTGCGTCGTGTCCACGAACTGGTCGCCAACGACGCTGCTGCGGATGCAGTTGCGTTACCTGGAAGAACGGTTGAGGCTGACGATGTTGATGCTGCTGCTGCTGCTGCTACTGCTGCTGCTGCTCGGTTGGCTTTGGCAGCAGCAGTTCGCTTTGCCTTGGCTTGGGCAGCTCGGGTAGATTTGGCAGCCTTACGAGTTGCACCACGCGTGCGCCGGGTATCTAATGAAAGAATCCCTCGCTGACCTGTCGCATTCCGCATGCTGTTGCTGCAATTGCGTGTGAGCTGGCGAACGAGGCTTTGCAACTCATCGCCCTGAGCCATGGTCTTGAGACGCTCGAGTCCTTTCTCGAACAGCTTGAGAGCTCGTCCACCAGTCGTCGGGACTGGCCACCGTCTTCAACAAGTCCAGAGCTGTGCTCTGGAGCATCATCG
>NW_011887366.1:0-2275 GCF_000151315.2 Capsaspora owczarzaki ATCC 30864 | reverse complement strand
GCGCATATTCATGCTCGCGATCTTCTGTCGGAGATCATGACGCCAGCGGCACAACACAGCGCCTGATTCGTCAGCAGCAACGAGTGCTGTTGTCGCCCAGTCGTAGCGGTTGACTGAGAAGGTTGAATCCAGGAACAGGACCTTGGGACGAAGGGCGTCCCACGTTGCCCGCTGACAAGGCGTCATTAAAATCAGAATGTTCGACTCCCTCAGGGGGATTTCGAGGCAGCTCTGGCAGTCGCAGTGAACAAATTGATGATAAATGACATCGCTTTTGTCGCCGTATTGGCTTTCGCCGGGGCACTGCCCATCTTGGTAGAGCGAGTGAGGGTGAGAGCAGGCATACGACGAGGTTGACGCGAGAAATTGGTCGATGCGCTGCTGGTCGGTTCCATGTAGCTTCTCGCTGCTTGAGTTGACTATCATCATGCGAATTGCGTCTTTGGTGGGATACCAGCGACCAGAAGTGTACGGTACGTTCCAACTTGAAAGAGGGCGAGGCGGCGGGTTGAGAGTTGGCCCTTCCAACTGCGCTACAATGGACGCCTCCGAGCACCCCTTGCGCACCAGATCCATGACCCACTCTTTGATTTCAGGATGCGCGCGCTGCTTGAAAGCGAGCGAGCCGTCGGTGCAAGCCATGTCGTGGCGACCCATCTGCTCGAGCTTGAACCCAATAAGGTGCAGCTCGCCGTGCGTGTGTTGGCCAAGCTCCGTCAATCTCAGGCCGAAACTGCAGGATCCGGCGCCGAGCTCCGGACGTAACTGAAAGTTGTTGTCAACTCGCTTCTTGCTGGAGCAGGCGCGAATAAATCGTTGTTGGAGAGTTGGTGTGTCTGGCACGGTCGTAGGCGGCCTCGACGGATCGCGTCTATTGAAGCAATACCAACGGCGTGTTCGAACAGGAATGAGCGTCGTACTAGGGCTCCACTGCGGAAGTTTATCTCGCTCCTCCTTGGTGAGATGGACTCCCCTGCGCTTCCGAGGCGTTCTTGAGCGGCAGTTTTCGTCGTGCCCGTCTTGGTCGTTAAGAGATTCAAGAATGTCGTCCCTATCATCTTGCATTACGCTAGTTTCGTCGTCGGCCAAGTCGGTGGACGCGGGTTGCACGGAAGACAATCTCAAGTTTTGTTCGCGCTGTGAAATCGCGACCGCGGGATGTTGGATTTGCAACAGGGGCAACGCAACCTGACAGAAAGATGAACGCATTCGGGGTGTGCAATCGTCTTGTTTGACGGGTAGAACTTGTTCTTGACGCCAACGACTGGACACCAAAACTGAGGGTTTGGGCGGAAGGCAACTTCTCTAAAGTCATGGGTCTGCAAGGCTCGCTCCACATCGCCGTACGTTGGCAGCGCCTCTGGCTGGGCAACAGGTACATCCAGATCCATGAAGCGATCCTGGCTGGCGTCGGGAACGAGGTCGTGAAGGACCACCAGCCGCACACTGCATGTCTCGTAGCTTGGTTGCGGCTGGATCTCCTCGTCCTCCTCCATCTCGCCTCGTGCGCTCGCTGGCTCTTGTGTGTCGGGTTCTTATGCTTGGATGAATTGCTTGACGTGTGTGTGTGTGTTGCAGGTCTGGTCGGTCTCGTGAGGACGGAAAAGTACAAGAATCGACCTGAGACCTATGGCTCTGAAGAACAACAGAAAAGAGTGGCTCAATCCAGCCCAAAGTGGTAAAGATCCAGCTTCACACAAAATCGCTCCCCACCGCGATCGCCCCGCCATTGAGCCAAAACGGTTGTAAATATCATCTGTAATCACCCCTGAAAAGTGCGCGGTCCGACACCGACTGGACACGTCGGAAATCGAGCTCGGCAATGGCGACCGGCGTTGTGGCGTTCTTCTGGGGGTCAAAACAGTGTTTCTATCCTGCGCGCTTCCTCGCCGTAATAGTACGCGATGCACCCTAGGCAGTCGGTGTGCTCGATCTCGAAAATGCGGGGGGTGCAAAGTTGAGCAAAGATTATGATGCTCTGCTGCACTGGTCCTGGAAGAACGCTTGTGGCGCTGTTTTGCGGTCGCCTCGAGGCCATTTTGATTTTTCGATTTTCTGAGAAAACCGCTCATCTGAGCACCGCCACTCCTCTGACACTATTATTGGCCACATCAAGTCGATCACAATGGTGGGTCGATTATGGTGATATCTCATGATTACCATTTTACCATTCATTATGGAACCCGTAGGGATTTAGGCGTATTGTTCTGGTTCGAAAATCATCACACTGCCACATGCAAATGCCAATGCCAGCGAATATTTTTCTTGCACCAAT
>NW_011887365.1:5997-7974 GCF_000151315.2 Capsaspora owczarzaki ATCC 30864 | reverse complement strand
TTGCGTTTGAGCTCGTGACTGGTGAGAAGCGTGATTTCGTTCAGTGTTGTTGTTGTTGTTGTTGTCGTTGTTTTTCGTTTTTCATGCCTTCCCCTCCTCTCTCCTCTCAAATTTGACACTCATTTTGCTTTTGAAATGTTTGCCCGCTCCTTGCTTCTTCTCTCGTCTCAGGACACGTCCCGTTCAAACGCCGAACAGTGAACGAGCTCTACAACCTCATTCTCCACTCGAATGTCGTCTACCCGCAGGACATGCAGACCAAGTGCCCCGAGGTTGTCTCTCTCTGCAAAGCGCTGCTGACCTTGAGTCCTCAGCGTCGACTGGGCAGCAAGGGCGTCCAAGAAATTCAGGCCTACCCGTTGTTTAAGGCGTACAGCTGGGAGCAGCTCGAGCGCTGCCGTGTGCCGCCGCCGTTTGTGCCGTCCTACAACTCTCCCGGAGACACTGGCAACTTTATCAACTACAGTGCGCTGGCGAGCGAGGACGACAGCGAGGGTGGTTTGACGGGCACAGACAATGATTTGTTTGTCGGCTTTTAAGCGTCGACTGTCGGTGTTTTGTTTTGCTCGAAGTTTTTGCAAGTTTTGTTGTTGCCGTGTTCAGGAACCTTTTTGTCAACGATCGCTTCGTCGAGCTCAGGCACGTCGCATGAGTTTTTTTTTTTTTTTTTGCGGATGTTGCGCTCTCTTTGGCGATCGTTGCATTCAGGAGTGTTTTGTTGTTTATTGTCGTTGTCGCGTGAATATAGTGACTCTTTTGTGTGCGCGCCATTTTTGTTTCTTGTTTCAGTGCTCACAATTCCCTGCTTGAGGTCGTACGGAATCATGAGGTTCGCGGCGCGCTGCACTCTGCACCAAAAACAAAACAAACAAACAAAAAAAAAAAAAGACTGACAAATGGAGGAAAAGAAATGAATGTCAACCCCTGCCCCCTCCCCTCTTGTGTGCAATGATGGACAGAATACTCGTTCTTGTCCACAGTGAAGAACAAGTGATAGACGAGCTTACAGGAATGGAAATTACTAGTATCGTCTTTTGGCCGAGGTGGACCGGTCGCCAATCAGCGGATCATTGCCTTTCGAAGTTGGTGTGGGAACTTTTATTCTGTCTGTCTGTCCGTCTGTCTGTCGAGGGGAGGGGGCACTACGCTTGCGCTTCGTACTTCACATGGTCGCGCGCAGTGGTTTTTTTTTTTTTTTTAAGAGTTTTTCGTTTTGTTTTTCTTGTTTTATCCCGCAATCTCGGCTGCGGCTGCAGCTGGAGCTCTTTTAGCAGCCCTGGCTCAGCAACAGCCAACTTTTCGGCGTGTGTTCGGTCTCATCGGCGGCGCGGTCGCCAAGGCGGTCTCCACCATATTCATCATTTTGGTTGTGGCGGCTGTTGTTGCTCAGCACGTGCTGGACGCCAAGAAGACAATTATGGACGCCAAGACCCGCTCGCCCGAAGTCGTGCTAGCTCGCATGCTCGCACGCTTCGAGGCCGGCTCCGTGATCCCGCCCTTCGAGAAATACCACGTCAATCGTCCAGAGGCCGTTGCTATGCTTCAAGGGGTGCTGCGCCCCGCGCTGTTGAAGGACTACACGGTCGTCATTGGCGAAGTAGGCTGCGGCAAGACCACCGCCGTCCTCGACGCCATCCGAGCCAACAGCACTGGCATTGTCTACCACATCATCAAAAGCGAGCTCCCCGTTGATGTGCCGAAACGACTGGCGGGGTCTCTCGCGTTCGCGTTCAACCGGTTCACCTTCACAGCAGGCTACTTCAAAGACCGTGGTGTTGAGATGCATCAAATAGCATCGGCAGAAGAACCTTTCAAGAGCTGGGCGATACTCGATTTCAGTCTTCGGGACGTCGCCGCACAGTTCAAGGCCAAGCATGGTCACGTTGCCACGCTCGTCATCGACGCCGTGGACCTCATCGCCAAGAAGGGTTCAGCACTGTTGCATGCGATTCAAAAATTTGCCAAGGCGGCTGCTGA
>NW_011887365.1:2624-4458 GCF_000151315.2 Capsaspora owczarzaki ATCC 30864 | reverse complement strand
TGTTGAGTCATGGGGTCGAAGGGCGGGCGGATCGGGTCACCCAGTCAGGCTGCGTAGCAGTGAGCATCAAGGGGGCGACAGGAAAAGTTGGACTTGGAAAAATTTTTCCTCCTTTTGCGCTTTCCTCCTTTTGCGCTGTCGAGCTGTTTTCAAGCTCTTCTGCCACGTTCTATGCCGCGAAACTTCAAAGACAAGTTTATCCATGTGTCAAAATTTAAAATCGAATGGGGTCAAGGATGCTGACACCTCTCAGGCGCCGCTGCTGTGAAAACAGTGGGGAGGACAGCACCACAATGACCCAAAGTACAACACCAAGCACACACAATCATACAAAACTTCACAAAAACTCTGGGTTTACAGCTGAATCAAACATTTCAAGCCGTCTAGCACGCACACACTCCTCCAGAGTGTACCTGAAGTCATCGTCATCCATCTCCTCAGGCTGGGCCTCAAACACGTCTGCATCGTCATCCCGACTCGTGTCGTAGCGTGAAAACCGTCGAATTGTGTCGCGCGCACGGATGGCCGCTGAGCGCCCTCCAGGCGGCCGCAGTTGAGGGGCAAAATGTTCAAACCAATCCTCTGTTGGTTGCGCTGGTTCCGTTTCCTGCGGGTCAGCCTCTGGCTCCAATCGAGGTCGTTTCCGACTGGCTGAACGTGCACCATCACTCGCATTCCCAAATGTGGGATCGGAATCAGCAAATGAAGGGGTAGTGTCGCCCCACGGATCTCGAGTACCGCGATTGCTGCGAGAAGGCGGGATGTAGTCGACAAACTACTATTGTTGGGTGTTGTACGCAGTCACCGCCGCCCTTGCGCTCTCGAATGCTTGACTGTCTTTGGCGCAAAAGGATCTTGCGACTTCTCGGGTAAGTGCAGCAGGAACACGATGCTTAGCTTTGGGCCGCCCCTTCACTCCAGACTTCTGCGTCGTGTCCACGAACTGGTCGCCAACGACGCTGCTGCGGATGCAGTTGCGTTACCTGGAAGAACGGTTGAGGCTGACGATGTTGATGCTGCTGCTGCTGCTGCTACTGCTGCTGCTGCTCGGTTGGCTTTGGCAGCAGCAGTTCGCTTTGCCTTGGCTTGGGCAGCTCGGGTAGATTTGGCAGCCTTACGAGTTGCACCACGCGTGCGCCGGGTATCTAATGAAAGAATCCCTCGCTGACCTGTCGCATTCCGCATGCTGTTGCTGCAATTGCGTGTGAGCTGGCGAACGAGGCTTTGCAACTCATCGCCCTGAGCCATGGTCTTGAGACGCTCGAGTCCTTTCTCGAACAGCTTGGAGAGCTCGTCCACCAGGTCGTCGGGACTGGCCACCGTCTCAACAAGTCCAGAGCTGTGCTCTGGAGCATCATCGGAGTTACGCGCAGAAGGTGACGCGCCGTGATTCGGATCGAGCTCGGCGGGGAGGTCCGAGGTGCGGTCAGCAGGTCCGTCTGCATCCGGGCCCGAGGGAAGGTGATCGTCTACGGCCATGTCAGAGGTGCGAGCAGGTCCGTCTGCATCAAGCTGATCGTCTACGGCCATGTCGGTTGCGCCAGTCGGCAGGGCATCATCGGCATAAGCAGTAGTGGCTGCGGACACAGCAGATTCGCTTGCAGGGTTGACGGGTGCTGAGCGGGACACGGGACACACTGGTGGCTCTTCGAAGAGAGAATGGATTTGAAGACGAAAGATCTCGATGCCTCCAAAGTGCCGCGCGACGGCACGGATATGGCTGCAAATGAAAGCGTGATCGTGCATGGCGCTGCAAAAGCGCCGCTCGACACCAACGACCACAACATCTGGGTACTGTTGCTTCAGCGCTTCGTGCAGCTGCTGCAAACCCTCA
>NW_011887365.1:0-801 GCF_000151315.2 Capsaspora owczarzaki ATCC 30864 | reverse complement strand
TGAACGGCAGTTTTCGTCGTGCCCGTCTTGGTCGTTAAGAAATTTCAGAATGTCGTCCCTATCATCTGCACTACGCTAGTTTCGTCGTCGGCCAAGCCGGTGGACGCGGGTTGCACGGAAGACAATCTCAAGTTTTGTTCGCGCTGTGAAATCGCGACCGCGGGACGTTGGATTTGCAACAGGGGCAACGCAACCTGACAGAAAGATGAACGCATTCGGGGCGTGCAATCGTCTTGTTTGACGGGTAGAACTTGTTCTTGACGCCAACGACTGGAAACCAAAACTGAGGGTTTGGGCGGAAGGCAACTTCTCTAAAGTCATGGGTCTGCAAGGCTCGCTCCACATCGCCGTACGTTGGCAGCGCCTCTGGCTGGGCAACAGGTACATCCAGATCCATGAAGCGATCCTGGCTGGCGTCGGGAACGAGGTCGTGAAGGACCACCAGCCGCACACTGCATGTCTCGTAGCTTGGTTGCGGCTGGATCTCCTTGTCCTCCTCCATCTCGCCTCGTGCGCTCGCTGGCTCTTGAGCGTCGGGCTCTTATGCTTGGATGAATTGCTTGACGTGTGTGTGTGTGTTGCAGGTCTGGTCGGTCTCGTGAGGACGGAAAAGTACAAGAATCGACCCGAGACCTATGGCTCTGAAGAACAACAGAAAAGAGTGGCTCAATCCAGCCCAAAGTGGTAAAGATCCAGCTTCACACAAAATCGCTCCCCACCGCGATCGCCCCGCCATTGAGCCAAAACGGTTGTAAATATCATCTGTAATCACCCCTGAAAAGTGCGCGGTCCGACACCGAC
>NW_011887364.1:0-5076 GCF_000151315.2 Capsaspora owczarzaki ATCC 30864 | reverse complement strand
GAAGCGGCAGAAGCAACAGAAGCGGCACTCGTCGCGAGTGCAATGGAAGACGAGGCAGCAGAGGCAGCAGAAGCAGCAGAAGCAGAAGATGCAGAAGATGCAGCGGCTGACGCAGCAGAAGCAGCAGAAGCGGCAGAAGCAACAGAAGCGGCACTCGTCGCGAGTGCAACGGAAGACGAGGCAGCAGAGGCAGCAGAAGCAGCAGAAGCAGAAGATGCAGAAGATGCAGCGGCTGACGCAGCAGAAGCAGCAGAAGCGGCAGAAGCAACAGAAGCGGCACTCGTCGCGAGTGCAATGGAAGACGAGGCAGCAGAGGCAGCAGAAGCAGCAGAAGCAGAAGATGCAGAAGATGCAGCGGCTGACGCAGCAGAAGCAGCAGAAGCGGCAGAAGCAACAGAAGCGGCACTCGTCGCGAGTGCAATGGAAGACGAGGCAGCACTGGCATCGGATGCCTTTGAAGAAGACGAGGCAGCACTGGCATCGGATGCCTTTGAAGCGGACGAGGCAGCAGTGACATCAAGTGTTTCTGAAGCGAACGATGCAATCGATGTCGAGATCGCTGAAGCCGTAGCTGCCAACAGTGTCGCCACTGATGCTTGTGACGTAGACGCAACAGTTGCAGCGCTCGCAGTTGCTGCAGAAATGGCAGAGCTGGCACGACGTTGAATCACGCTCTTCACAATCGACGTCATCAGCGTAGTGCGCTCAGTGCTCGACTTGATTGTCTCGAATGGCATGGCAAGCAAAAACGACGAGTAGCTGCCGCCCACAGTGCTCACACCAGCAATGTTGGTGCCGGAAGCGTTGTAGTACAGTGCAGCCATGCCGTTTCCAACGGTAGTCAGGATGTCAGGGGTTTGAACAAGGTAGGGGTTGCCAAGCGCGATGACCGAGTTGAACGTCACAGTGCCGCTCATCGTGAAGCCTGGGTCGACAGCCTGGCGAGCAATGAATGGCGCGCTGGCAGTAGCACCGGCGTAACCAGCACCCAGGTTGTTGGCAAGGAAGGTCGCACTTGCTCCACCAGCCGCTGCAAGACCCGAAGCGACGTGCGAGCCGCTGACAATCAAAGAACGCGGGTTGGTGAAAGTAGCAGCAGCAATCCATGTGTTGATGACAGCTTGATGCGCGGCAGGGAACACGTCAATGCCAGTGTTCTCGCCTGCAAACCAGATCACAGTATCGTAGTTCACCAGGTAGTCATTCACCCATGTCGGGTCGAGCAGCGTGTTCTTGGTGGCCGAGTCGCAGCGGTAGCCTGCAGCCTGTAGCGCACTAGCATACTCGTATACGTACTCGCGTGTGTAGCGGCCCTCGATATTGTCGTTCGTGTGGATAAAGTCGGCGTCAAAAGCATCAACCACAAGAATGCGCGGACTGCTTCCAGAGTTGCGGTACCCAGCGACTGTAAGCTTTGTAAGAGCCTCTCCTCCAGCATTGACACCAACAACTTTGAAGTAGTACTGCGTGTCGACCGCGACCAATCTCGTGCCACCACACACGATGCTGTTGCCGTAGTTTCCTTCGATAACCACCAGAGAACTTGACCCGAAAATGACACCTGCGTCCCAGCCGCGACCGTCGGTGGAGGTGTACAGCTTGTACACTGACGCAACTGCACTTGATTCCAGCGGATCGGTTGGCTGAACCCAGCAAAGGCAAATGTTTCCGGTCCTGACGGTAGAGTAAAGGTTGGTGACCGGCAGAGGGATGATGGTAGGAGACGATGGAACAAAGTACTTGTGGATGCCCTTGTAGATGGCACGACCCAGCTGTTGGTGGAGAGTGATCATTCGATGAGTCAACGACCAACTTCAGAGCGCATTCACCAATCTGTCGCACACAAAACCAATCCGATTACCGTTTCGCGGAAGGATTCTTTCGCCATCAGCGCCATTTCAGTGCCGTTGAACACATCAATGGTGTATGTGATGAACGACGGCATCTTGGTGTTTTGGGTCAATTCCGTTTTGGACGCATCGAGGGAGCCTCCTTGGTTGTTTTGTCCGGTTGCCTGCTGAACGTTCACGCGCACGCTAGTTGCCGCGGTGCCGCACGCCGTGTAGAGCGCTGCACTGAGACCGCTGGGGTTCTACAGAGGTCATGGAACAATAAGCACAATTCTCTCGAGAGAAATCACAACGAGCATCGCCTACTTACCGTGTTGGGTGTTACAGTTGAGACACCCGAGCCTCCAGGGACTCCACTTGCACCAATACCTGCGTACAGCCAGTCAGCGCCATTTTGCCTGTTGGCAAAATCTGCATCCATCTTCTGGTTGAACATGTAGGTCGAAAACTTTGCCCTGGCCAGGTAGTCGGTATCAAGGGTGGGCGCTGAGTTGGCTGCCACTTGAAGACCCAGGGTTGAATACTGGCCTTGACTCATGTAGTACAGAAAGTCCTGGGCTGACAGCTTCCAGCGTGGAATGCCAGCTGTTGACGCTCCGCATCCGACGCGAACCGCATCAACCATCGCAAACTTGCCCGAAATGACCGTCATTTTGTTGGTAATCTCGACCTTGATTCCCGCCGCAGCAGTAAAGTAGTAGCGACCAAGATACACAAAGATCGAGTCGAATTGATACATTGGAACCGACACTGTCTGTATGCCGCCGGAATGCGTAATGCGAATATCTGGAGAGCCTCGGTTTGACGTGGCAGGCCAAGTCATGTACACGGGGTAGTAGCCAGACGTGGTAAGTGTAGCGGTAAACGTGGCTTGGGCAGATTCCGAAGTAGATCCTGCGACCCAGTGTTGATTGGAGCCATATCCTGAAACGCTTGTTGCAGAATCCCATCCGCTGCCTGTGTACGTCACTTTCTTGGCAGTCGCGGTGTCATTGTCGTTGATGATGACTTCTGTGGGAGTCTCAAACCAGCGCTCTCGAGTGGAATAGATGCTGGCACCAGCATTGGCAAGGTACTCTTGAATGTAGCGAATGGTGATCTCGTTTGTGAACAGGTCTTGCCGAAGCGATCCTGTACTAGTACTGTAGTAACCGGAACCCGAGTCCCAATAGCCTCCGGTCGACCCAGAGCAAGTCAACCAACCCATCGCAGGCGACAAGACGACATTCTTGGTGGACAGTTGCGGAGCAGTCGAGCTGGCAGCGTTGACCCATTTGGTTGGCAAATTGTGGATGTCTGCTTTCGCGGTCAACGCTACGAGCACGAGTAGAGCACCGACGACGACGAGCAGGCGCGCCATTGCCATTTGCTTGCAGTGTTCGGTGATATCTGAATGACAACAAACAAAAGACAAACAACAAAAGTTGGATCAAATCATGAGCGTCGGATCTCCTCATCACCTTTGCTTCACTCCTGCCTTCCCCCTTTCTTAGCTGCGTCATAACACTCATTATGACGCATCGTCCCTCGCTACTACCGGTTGTTTCAGTTCACCCAAGAATTATCGAGAGAAGCAATTCTTAAATTCATAAAATGTTGTTCAAACAACCGCGTTCAAACGAGTCGATCTCGATGCATCTGAGACTCCGATTGCATGAAACTTTTGAAGTGAGGGTGAATCAAGATGGTGTGAATGCGATGCCGAGTCAAGCCAAGGAACAAAGCAACTACCCAGTTGCACAAAGCAAGAAGGAACAACCGTTTGTTCTGATTATTCTGGATGTCAAAACACGCACACTGATTCTCTTGCTCTCCCTCATCTCGCGCTTGAAGAGGGTAATCCTGGACTCTCTTCTCACTTGCAATATCCTCTCTTCTCACTTGCAATATCCTCTCTCTCTCCCCTCCCCCCCGGCCTCAAAAGCCCACCATGAATGGGCGCTCTGACGGCATGAACCAAGTCGCTTGGATCTTCGTCCTGCTTTCTTTCTCTCCACTCCCGTCCGCGCTCTTGCC
Organism: Capsaspora owczarzaki ATCC 30864; assembly: GCF_000151315.2. Classification (NCBI taxonomy): domain Eukaryota; class Filasterea; order Ministeriida; family Capsasporidae; genus Capsaspora; species Capsaspora owczarzaki. The sequence continues at coordinate 1,210 of NW_011887364.1, read as the reverse complement.
AGAGTCATTCAATGCCCAAGCATGCTATTCACTTGCGGCACAGCAATGATGACGCGCGGCTGTCAGGGGTGGGAGGGAAGGGGAAGGGCATTGCATGGCTCGCGCCAAACCACGCTCCACCTCTGAGGGAGACGAAAGCACTCCAGTTCTCACCCCTGTCGCCCAAAGCGAGTTGACGCCCAATCGACTGCCTTCTCTTCCAGGGTTTGCATCCGGATCTCCTTCCACTGGTCCCACCTGTCGACAGACACTTCCTAGAGCTAGCCTCGCCATATGGCTTCACACCCCTATCACTTCAAAGAGACATCCGCCCACTCCACCACCCGTGTGTTTGTGGCTCCTTGCACACCGTCAAGTCGATCTCAGGACTCACGCTGTGAGAGAGTTGCAGGCCGCGAAATCTGGCAATGGTCGCTCAGCGAGACACGGCGAGAATAAAACAAATCAGAAAACAAAATCAGACAACAAAAACAGTAACTGCTTCAATGTCCGAATTCAGTCATTTTCACTACTTCTTTTGTCTTGCTTCAATAATGACGACGACGCGTCGCTTCGTGTGCGACGACTTGTTTCGCTTCAACAATGTGTAAGAACAAAAACAAAAAAACCAACTTCAAACAAAAACTCGTTTCTCTGAGAACTTTTGGGATTGCGTTTTTTCCCCTTTGCTTTTTTGCGTTGTACTGATGTTGACTCAACTTTTACGACTCTGGTGTGTTCTCTGTCTGATGTTGAACTTGATGAATGTGATGTTTAGTAACTTGGATCCGTTGACTGAGACGGTGAGTAACAAGCAAGCAAATGCGCATCCATGAGGCGCGAGTGATTGCAATGTTGCTCAACGAGCAGAGAGCGACCTCGTTGACCGTTGACCGTCGACCGTCGACCCTCAATTCTTGATCTTATTGGACCAAGCTTGGTCCTTATTGATCCGTGGTGATCACCGGGAGGAGCAGCAGCCGCAGCAGCAGAGGAACTGACTGACTGACTGCCTGACTGACTGACTGGCTTCACTCACTTTGGTCTCTCTCTGCTTCACTTTCATTGTCACTGTGCGCATGTTGGGATGTAGTACAACCTGTCATTCTACTTGCAGTACCTTGCGCGCTGGCCAAACTACTGCGAAACGGCAGAGTCGACCACAGGACGCCTGATGGGCTACAGTACGAACAAACATCAATCCACAATGCACTGTGACTGCTAACTCATG
>NW_011887363.1:2893-5672 GCF_000151315.2 Capsaspora owczarzaki ATCC 30864 | reverse complement strand
TTCCGCGGACTGACGACTCCGCCCGGTGTGCCCAGTGGGTTCATCAGATGCTATTTAGTGGATATCCGCAAGGAGGGGGTAGCAGAACAAGACTCAGAGCCCAAGAACGCCTCTGTCCCGTTGTAGGAGGGCGACAAAAATCAAAATGACTGGAAATGCATTATGTCCCATTGTAGGAGGGTTCTCTCTATGGGAGACATGACAAACAATACAAGGTAATGCATGCAAGTAAGTAGGCATGCCAGTGGGGCATGACATTCTGCCCCTTCCAAAAAAAAGGGTTCTCCAACCGCGAACGAGAGAGCTAACAAAGAAACAAAACAACTGACACAAACGGTACCAGAAATCAAAGCATAATCATTTCCATCTCCCTCGTTTTTTTTTTTTTTTTTTTTTTTTTGGTCAAGCGACCACCACCCATTACTTGGGCTTGTTCGGGTGCGCCCGGTGATAAGCGTTCACCATCCGCGCGTTGCCAGGCACAATGTTGTATGCAGGCTCCCAGCTGTCTTCGGAGGCGGGGCGATCTTTCCAACGGATCAAGTACCACAATTCGTCGTCGTCGCGAAGCTGCGAGTCGAGAATCCTGCCAACCGGGAAGAACTCGCCATCACTCGTAGACAAGCCAGGGACATTGCGGAGCACACGGTCGGGTATATCATTGGGACGATACAGCTCCAACAAAGCCACATTGAAGACATCGGCCTTGAGCGAGCTCTCGCCAAGGTCCAAGCGCACAGCATTGTCGTTAATCACCTGGAGGATCTTGAATGGACCAACACGCACAAAGTCAAGCTTGGTCACAGGACGGTCGCTCTTGATGTTTCGGCGCAGAATCCACACTTGCTGGCCAATCTCGAACTTGGGCGCTTGCTTGCGCAGACGATCGGCAAACTTGGCATACCGCTCGTTCGCTCGAGTGATGTTTGATGCCAGGGTTGCATGCAATTCCTCCATCTGGGCGCCACGGTTGAGATGAGGCAAAAGAGCTGCACGATTGGCCGCGTCGCCGACATCCATCCGAGGGTGGAAGCCATACGCAGCTTTGAATGGCGACATCTTGATAGCTGTGTGCACAGTGTTGTTGTACACGAACTCGCACGAGGCCAAGTGCTCCACCCACTGCTGGTCGTGCGAAATGTACGCGCGCAGATAAGTTTCAACATTGGCATTGGCTCGCTCAACCAGACCATTGCCAGCGGCATGATACGCGCTGCTCAGCGCCAGCTCCACACCAAGGCCTCGCCAGTAGTCACGCCACGCTTTGGCTGCGAACTGGGGCCCACGGTCACTGAGAATGCGGTCAGGCAGGCCATGATGGCGAACCACATTGTCAAAAAATAAATTTGCAGTTGCTCGCGCTGTAATCGCTTTGACCGAAGGAATCAGGTGAATCATGCGAGTCAGTCGGTCTTTGCAGACCAGGAGCGCATCAAAACCTTGGTCCGGTGGCAAATCAGTGATAAAATCCACCGCCCAGTCACCAAACGGTCGCTTGGGAGCGGGGATTGGCATCAGCAGTCCGTACGGCGCATGCCGCGGGACCTTGACACGTTGGCACATGTCACACGTAGCCACATAGTGAATCACATAGGCACGCAGGCCTGGCCAGGCAAAGTCGCGACGAACCAGCTCAAGCGTTTCAGCTCGCCGCCATGACCGGCCAACTCTGCGTCGTGTCGCATGAAGAGGACAGTGGACCTCATGCTTTCCGGGACATACAGTCGGCCATCCTTTCGCAGCAGGCCGTCAGCCAAGACGTAGCGCGAGTGTGGGCCGCAGCCAACAGCGACGCTTGCGCATCCACAGCAGTCTCGAGACGAATTTTCCCAACCAAGTCGGTTGGAAGCTCGCTCGCACTGTGAGTAGCTGCTGGGGTGTCAGGAGCTGCTACTCCAGCATCGGCGGTTGCTAATGCGTCGTCGTGATCATGCGTGGCCGGCGAACTCGGGATTATGTGCGTTTGCGGCGCAAATGTCACTCGAGAGCACGGGCACGCTCAGGCGCCGCACCAGCACCCTGGGTAGCATCACCGACCGCTTGCGCACGTGTGACAGGGGCAGCGATCTTGGTGAAAAGGCTGGGAGGCAGGATGGGCTCGAGGCGAGTGGGTTGTGGAGTCGCACCACTTCCCGTCCTCGACAAAGCATCCGCCGCTCCATTACGCGAGCCATCGATATGGAGGATCACGAAATCGAAGCGACCAAGCCTTTCCTTCCAATTGGTCTCGCGGGAGCTGAGCTCTTTCGCAAACGAGAATTCACGCAAATTGCGATGGTCCGAGTGCACCGTCGTCTGCTGTCGACTGCTCCACAGGTAGTGGCGCCAGGTCTCCAAGCACTCCACAATGGCAAGGAGCTCCTGCTCACCGACTTTGTAGCGAGTCTCGGCAGGACGAAGAGTGCGAGAGTAATAGGCAACCATACATCTCTCGCCTTTCGCATTGCGCTGCATCAGCACACCACCAATCGCGACATTAGAAGCATCAGCGTATACTTCATAAGGTCGTGAATGGTCCGGGAAGGCCAAAACCGGAGCCTCGCAGAATTTGCGCTTCAGCAGCTGAAAAGCCGCTTCACGCTCAGGTGTCCACACAAATGGCGTGTTCTTGCCCAACAGCGATGTCAGGGGTCGAACAATTTCAGCAAAATGCCAAATGTGACGACGAACAAAATTTGCAAAACCAAGCAATTCTTGCACGCCTTTCACATTTGTCGGTGCTGGCCACTTGGTGATGGCCGCAATCTTGGCCCGGGTCAACCGCAATCAAAATTTGATC
>NW_011887363.1:0-2322 GCF_000151315.2 Capsaspora owczarzaki ATCC 30864 | reverse complement strand
GGACGCATGCTGCGTGAACAGCTTCGCGCCCGCATGAGCTCAATGTGCATGTCATAGCCTTCACGATGCGGTGGTAGCTGCGCAGCTGCTTCGGGGTCAAACACTGATGCAAATGACTGGTACACTTTGGGAATGCGTTCAAACCAGTCTTTCTCGTCACCACGGTCACCCGAGTTGTCGTCCGCGGCCTCGGCATGGACATCATCAGGTGCAGCTTGCGACGCTGATTCCAACGGTATACCGCTTGCGGGGGCTGCGGCGTCGCTGGGAGGCGAGGGAGGCGAAGAAAGCGACGCAGAAATTTTGCTGGGCACAGATGCCGTCTCCTCGCGCCCGCCTGCCGCCTGTGCACTGCTGGCCGGTGTGCGCGTGGCCTCGCCAGACTCAGAGTTTGACGGCGATTCTGGGGGTGTGCCGCGCGACGGGCCTGAGTGCGACTGAGGGGGTGGGAGCAGCGGTGGCGCAGGCATTGGGTTTTCGCTGACTGTGTTGCTTGCGCTGTTTCTGACCTCGTCAGAGTCGCTGCCTCCTGGGGTAGTTTTCGATGCTGGTTCTGATGGTGCCGCCTGCGCAGGGCGAGGCACTGTCGGGGCGGCCGCAGGAGCCGCGTCGGTGTCAAAGTGCTTTGCCGTTCGCTTGTCGTTGGTGCGCCCGCCACGCGCAGTTCGTGTTGTCTGGTTCTGTCGCAGCCGCGGCGCTGCCACACGCTGGGCTGTGAGTGTCGGTGTCAATAACGCGCTGTGGGGAGGCGTAGGGAGGAGGCCAGGGCGACAGCCGGCCGTCGAGGGTGTCGAAGCAGAGGACTGACTGCTTTGCACAGGGATGTGCATTGTTCGTTGCTTGAAGTCGATTTGAGGGTTGTTCTTTTCCAGCCAGTCCGCCCCAAGGATGAGAGGTACGACTGGCGTCGATGTGATCAGAGGCTGGATCACCTCACGGTGCTTGCCGAGCGAAAGACCGACTCTGCATTGCTCGCTGATTTTCAATGGTTGCCCATTGACTGATTGGACTGTGATTGGTTTGGCCATACGTGAACGTTTGACAGACAATTTATTTGCGAACTCGTCATCCATCAACGTTACAGTAGCGCCACTGTCAACCAGAACGGGCGTGCTCACAGGCTGGGACTTGGGACGGTCCAGGTTGCAAACACGAGCTGGAAAAACAAAGGCGCCGTTTTCTTGCCCACTCGTCAGATGGCCCTGGCGGTGGGCTGGGCTTTTCCCTGCTGGGATTGGCCCTGCTGGCCTTGCTGCTGCGGCTCGTCGTCGTCGTCGTCGTTGTCGTCGGCAGCCCAGTGCGCGAACAGGGCGGCAGCGAGCTGCTTCTTGGAGAAGCGCGTGAGGCACCTGCTGGCAATGTGACCCGGCTCCCTGCACTTGTAGCAGAGGCCTTTCGCCAAGCATTCCGCGCGCTCCTTGTCAGTGATTGGCGAGGAGGACGAGCGCTGCGATGGGCCCGGCTTGTTGTTGTGCGCTGCCCTGTTGCCGTTGCCGTTGCGGTTGCCGTTACCGTTGCCGTTGCCGCGAGCCGAATTGTTGTAAGTCGCATAGTTGCCACCATTGCGACCGGCGTTGTTGCTGTTGTTGCTGTTGTTGTGACCGCGGTTGTCGCTGTTGTCAAGGGGGGTGTTGTCGCTCACCCTGTTGCCGTTGTTTCTGCGCTTCGGCTCGAATTGCATCGAATACAGGATCGAGGCCTTGATGCTCGCCAACGTCTCATCCAAGGACCAGTCGAGGGCATGGGTGGCGTACACGACGGGCGGTAGGGCTGCGAGCAAGTCCTGCTTGATGCCGTCCTCGGTGATGTTGATGCCGCGAATGCGCCTCAGCCTCTCAACCGTCTCGACCACTTCCTTCACGCTGCGTGCCGTGTAGCGCACGCGCTCCAGTCGTTTCGTCGTTGAACTTTCTCTTGAGCGCGGCCAGCAGCTCGTCCGAAGTGCTACCCGGTTTGTCGTCCAGCTCGTCCATGATGAACTCCAGTGCCGAGTCCGACAAGCAGGTAATGAGGACGGTAACCTTGTCCTTTTCAGTCAGTGAGACCATCTTGCAACGATTCGAAAAATTTCTCACAAAACGATCCAGGTTGTCGGCACTGCCATCGAACTTTGACACGCCGAAGAACTTGCACAGGTCGTTAAAACTCATGGAGGCTGTGACGCTGGTGTCTTCCGCAGCCTGGATCTCGGCATTGCTTTGCTCGATACCCTGTGCCATTTGCTCGGGACTGAGCATAGACGTGTTGCTATCGGTGTCCGTGTCGCCACTGGCGTTCGAGGGGCCAGGGTCGCTCATGGTGAGATCTTGAATGAAAGATTGG
>NW_011887362.1:1284-5491 GCF_000151315.2 Capsaspora owczarzaki ATCC 30864 | reverse complement strand
TCGTTCAGCTTAGCGTAGTCGGGGTCGTTGACGTCGATCATCTCGAGACCGGACTTGGCCGGCAGCGCGGCGCCCGTCTTGGCGAGCGGGGTTCCCGCCACCCCATGCTCCCATGCCTGGAGCGGCCGTGAGGCCGCCTTGGGGGTGGGCACGCGTGGGGGGATGCTCGTCTCGAGTGGACGAGGAGGCTTGTTGGTCGGACATGGCACTACGACGATTCGAAAGTGGGAAGGAAAGCAAGGAAGAAAGAAGCAAAGAGGGAAATGTAACAAAGAGGACTGGTTCATTCGTCAATATTCCTTTATTCATGAACATTGTCTGACAATCGACGTACCTTTGCACTGACTCTGACAGTAGAGTGCCAGCCAGTAGCGGGCATTCTCAATTTCGGAGGGATGGCGGCTTTCGAGCATCGTCCTCCTGGAGCGATTTGCGGTGCGGCGAAGGTCGTCTAGGTCTTTGTCGATGCAGAGCGAGCGATACATGTTCTCGGGAGCGCCACGCAGCTGCAGCCGGGTTGGGTCAACGTCGAGACGCATCAGAGAGCCAAAGAAGAATCCTTCGACCTCAGGGCGTTTTGGTGGAGGATAGGCTTCAGCGAGCTGCATCAGCAGGTCGCTTGGCTTGGTGTGGGACTTGGCAGACGGAGAGGTCCAATCCGATACCACTGCTGGGTGTGAGTTCAGCAAGCGGGAGCCTGGCTGAGAGGATGTGCTTAGGCACCACAACCTGACCGTGGAGGCGGAACACGTAGGGCTTCACGCGCACAGACAAGGCGTCGGCGGCCGGAGTTTCCAAGATTCTGCGGAGGAAGCCCCACGAGTCAACAACCCAATCGTTCTCGCGGAAGCGCACAGGGGCGATCCGCAGTTTGGACGGGTCGATGTGCGAGACTTTAGAGCGGATCACTTGGAGTCTGGCTTCGACCTGTGGCAGACGGGAGTCGCAGAACTCGCGGAGATCGCGGGCCGACTGCCATTTCTTGCCAGAGTGGAGATGATGGAGGTACGAGATGCCGTGTTTCCGAAGCATCCTGAAGTCGATCTTGTCAAGCATGGGGTTGCGCCAGAGGGGAGTGGCGAGGAGTTCGTTCTTCGAGCGAGGAGGCTCAGAGAAAGGGAGCAGCCTGCGCCACGCCCTGAAGGCATGGTGCCAGAACACCGAGAGCGAAAGTCTGAACGGGAATTTGGCGACTAGCCGCTGCATGGCCGTGTACTCGGCGACAGGATAGTCGGAGAGCCGAGCTGGTCTGTCAGCCACTTCGGCGAGGTGGTTGACAACCAACTTCCAGAAGCTGGGAACAGGCGACAGGAAGTTGATTAGCGCTTGGGCAGCCGTCGCTGCAATGTTGGTGGGGAGATCGATGAGTCCAAGCCCAAACATGATCGTTTTGGGAGGAGCGGTCACAACCTCCCTGGCGACCGGGGAGAATCGGCCTTTCCAGAGATACTTGTTGACAGTGTCGGACAGTGCCTTGGAGTACTTGTTGGGCATGTGGATGAAGCGACAGTGGTACCAGACGCGGGAGAGTCCGATGGCGTTGGCAATCAGGACCCTGCCAGCGATCGAGAGACTGTGGCGCGACCAGCGACCCAGCGCACGCGCGACCTTGGCTTGCAGGGGCTCGAAGTTGGCTTTGGCAAGATCGCCGTAGCCAAGTTGCACGCCAAGGACTCGAGTGGTGCCGTCAGGAGGCACCCATTCGTCCGGCGGATCGGCATCCCGAAGGGGGCCGAGACGCAGGACGGAGGTTTTGGCCTCGTTGATCTTGAGGTTGGTAGCCCTGCCAACTGTTGCGTAGACTTCAAACAGGGCATGGATGTGGTTGGGATCCGACAGGAAGATCGATGTGTCGTCAGCAAACAAGCTGGGTTCCACGATTTGGGGACCAGACCTCAGGGCCAGAGAGAGCATCTTGTCGCGCAGCTTGTGGATGACATAGTCGGAGATGACGCCGGCGTAGATGGCATACAAGAACGGCGCTTCGACGCTCCCTTGACGCACAGATCGTTTGATCGGGAATGGAAGCGAGATGGTGCAGTTGTACACAACGCGGGATTGGCAGCCAGTGTTGAGCAGTTCCATCCAACTGATGAAACTCTCACCGACGCCGTACTTGCGGAGTGCTTGGAATAAGAATTGGTGATCGACTCTGTCGAATGCCTTTTCCGAGTCCAGCAAGACAGCAACACCCGGAATGTTGCACACGCGGCACAAATCGAGCAAGTCGCGCATGAGATGGATGTTGGCATCGATGGTACGACCAGGAACAAATCCGTTCTGGTTGAGGTTGACAATCTCAGGAGCAATCAAGGCAAAGCGCGCCATCAAGGCTCTGGAAATAATCTTCGAGTCCACGTTGAGACAGGTGATTGGTCGGTAGTTGCCCGGGTCTGAGCGGGCGCCTTTCTTGTACATGACCTTCAGGTACCCTTCAAGCATGGAGTCAGGGAGGCGTTTGTTCCGGTACGCCGCGTTGGCTACGTGGGACAATGCGTAGCAGAGGCGTGCCTGGAATGTGCGATAGAAGGCACCTGTCAGGCCGTCAGGACCGGGGCTCTTGTCAGGCGCAGTGTTCTCGATAGCGACAGCAATCTCGTACGGGTTGAGATCCGCGCCCAGTGACTTCTGTTCTGCTCGAGACAGCTTTCGCGCCGGATTTGCTTGCGCAAGGACCTCGCTCAGGGCAGCCTCGTCGATTGGTTCAGAGTCATAGAGTTTGGAGTAAAAGTCGTGCAGCACGGATGCTATGTCGTTCGGAGTAGTAAAGTCCTCGCCGTTCACCGTGAGTTTGGCAATGGTTTGGGCTTTGATGCACTCACGCTCAAGGCTAAAGAACACCTTGGTACAGCGTTCGGTGAGGGCACACGAGAGGTGGTGCGACCTCAACCTAGCGCCTTCAGCCTTGGTACGAGCGATTTCTTGGAGCTCAGCTACAGCGCCAGAGCGGGCGTCCTGGAGACGTTTGAGCTGGTCCGCCGTGAGCAGGGGATCCTGCATCAGGCATTCGACGTGGGTGATGAGATGATGACAAGCTTCCTCGTCAATGCGGTTGCATTTGGCCACGTAGGCGCCAAGGGACGACGCGTAGCGGACAACTCTGGATTTGAAAATGTCCCAGGCCAGGGGGGCGTGATCTTTCGACAGCCGGATGGACTCGTTCAGCTGATCAATGCACGTGTGGACAAAGTCCAGCAGACGCTTGTCCGTCAGGAGCCGGGAGTTCAGTCTGAATGGCGGAGGGGGACGGTGTTGGTGGTCAACGTGGTGGAAAGCCGCAATGAGAGCTCGGTGGTCAGACCTCGTTTCCTTGGCCTCGAAGGAGACGGGGGTAAAGGGAAATGCATCGTTGGTGAAACGTTAGTGGACAAAGTCCAGGATTCACTATGTCCCAGGCCAGGGGGGCGTGATCTTTCGACAGCCGGATGGACTCGTTCAGCTGATCAATGCACGTGTGGACAAAGTCCAACAGACGCTGGTCCGTCAGGAGCCGGGAGTTCAGTCTGAATGGCGGAGGGGGACGGTGTTGGTGGTCAACGTGGTGGAAAGCCGCAATGAGAGCTCGGTGGTCAGACCTCGTTTCCTTAGCCTCGAAGGAGACGGGGGTAAAGGGAAATGCATCGTTGGTGAAGATGTAATCAATGCGTCTGCTGGAACCAGGGGAGTTGCCTGTTGGGGACCAGGTGTACAGATGCTTGTTGCCGTGGCACTCCGTCCACGACTCGGACAGGTTGAGCCGGGAGGTCAGGTTGGCAAAGAACCTCTGCGCAAGATCCAATGGCGGGGGATGAGTAGAGGAGGACAAGTAGTTGCGTTGATTGCTCAAGCAGAGGTTGAAGTCGCCGCCGACAATCATCGGAAGGGCGGGTTGCGCTTCTCCGTCGACGATCGGATGCAGGTGCGTGGTGATGATGGTTTCCACTTCTTCGAGGAACCTGATGCGCAAGGACGCGTCGCCGCTGGCCGGAGCGTACACGTTCACGAGGAGGGTGGTGATGCCATGGATGGATGCTGAGGCGACAATCATGCGACCGGGGATTGCGTGTTTCAGCGTGAGGTTGGAGACAATTGGGCAGTCGTCGCTTCCTTTGCGGGCAAGAAGGGCGACGCCGTGACGAGGGTGATTGGGTTCACCGGGGGCAAGAGGGAGTCGGTCAAACGAGACATAGGGAGTGTAGACGTGGGAGAGGAGGAACTCTGCACGTTT
>NW_011887362.1:0-904 GCF_000151315.2 Capsaspora owczarzaki ATCC 30864 | reverse complement strand
ATGCGTGGTGGACTCGGAGTGGTCGACCCGACGGCTTTTGTTGACGTGACCCTCAGGAGAGCTGTCTGCCGAGAAGGGGCGGACGCGCGTCGATGAGGGAGTGGCGAGGCCCTCAGACTGCGACTGGGACGCTGTGGACGGGTGCATCGCTGTGTGCACCCCCGCCGAAAAGGGAGTGGAGGCGCTCGATGACAGCGACCACTGAGGGAAAATGGAGATAGACCCGGCACGACTGCGAGACGCAGTTGGCGTGGAGCTGGCGGACGGAGTCCTAGAGCTCGCAGATGGAGTGCTGGCGCCAGAGGGCCTGGAGGAGCCCGCGCGGGCTACTGCAGCGCCGGTCGAGTTTGCACGAGGGCGCGCAGCGTCCGAGTCGGCTGGTGCGGCAGCTGGAGCCGTGGGCGCAGCCGGAGGGACCGTGCGGGAGGGGCCAGACGCAGAGGCAGGCGCACCCGAGGGAGCAGAAGGGCCAGCAGCCGACGCTGCCGGAGCCGCGGCAGCAGGTGCGGCAGAGGAGGAAGATGATGCGACCTGACGGGCTGCTACGTTAGAGGCAGCGCCAGGAGCGGTCGCAGAGGGAGAAGAGCCTGCGCATTGGATTGAGATGGTGCGAGGCTTGAGGTGCTCGTGGCCGACGCTGAGGTCGACGGCTGAGAAGATTGGCTCGCGGAGGCAGCGTGAGCAGTGCGCTGGGGGCGCGCGCTGGAACGAGAGCTGCGCTTCCTCTTGAGCTTGCTGGGGTTGTGGCTGCAGGCCCCGGCGTGTAGCTGGTGCCTCGGCAAGGGCCTCTCCGGCCACCACAACCCCAGGTTCTGCCTGGGTGCACTTTTTTTTTTTTTTTTTTTTACCGTCTAAAGCTTTATTAAGAATAACAAAGAAAAAAGAACGTAGGATATGAGACAGT
>NW_011887361.1:10713-11468 GCF_000151315.2 Capsaspora owczarzaki ATCC 30864 | reverse complement strand
CAACCGTGGCGCCCAGATGGAGGAATTGCATGCAACCCTGGCATCAAACATCACTCGAGCGAACGAGCGGTATGCCAAGTTTGCCGATCGTCTGCGCAAGCAAGCGCCCAAGTTCGAGATTGGCCAGCAAGTGTGGATTTTGCGCCGAAACATCAAGAGCGACCGTCCTGTGACCAAGCTTGACTTTGTGCGTGTTGGCCCATTCAAGATCCTCCAGGTGATTAACGACAATGCTGTGCGCTTGGACCTTGGCGAGAGCTCGCTCAAGGCCGATGTCTTCAATGTGGCTTTGTTGGAGCTGTATCGTCCCAATGATTTACCCGACCGTGTGCTCCGCAATGTCCCTGGCTTGTCCACGAGTGATGGCGAGTTCTTCCCGGTTGGCAGGATTCTCGACTCGCAGCTTCGCGACGACGACGAATTGTGGTACTTGATCCGTTGGAAAGATCGCCCCGCCTCCGAAGACAGCTGGGAGCCTGCATACAACATTGTGCCTGGCAACGCGCGGATGGTGAACGCTTATCACCGGGCGCACCCGAACAAGCCCAAGTGATGGGTGGTGGTCGCTTGACAAAAAAAAAAAAAAAAACGAGGGAGATGGAAGTGATTACGTTTTGATTTCTGGTACCGTTTGTGTCGGTTGTTTTGTTTCTTTGTAAGCTCTCCTCGTTCCGCGTTGGAGAACCCCTTTTTTTTTGAAGGGGCAGAATGTCATGCCCCACTGGCATGCCTACTTACTTGCATGCATTACCTTG
>NW_011887361.1:6715-7853 GCF_000151315.2 Capsaspora owczarzaki ATCC 30864 | reverse complement strand
CGCAGCCAGCGTGCTGGCTGCGCTGTGAGGGGGAGTCGTTGATCACCTTGTTCACGAATCGCGTTAGAATGTCGTTTTGTGTGCCGGGAGGAATCTGCCGGCAGAGCTCGTTGACTTTCCTCTCAAACACCATGGTCGAGACGTGCGCAGGAGGACCGTGTTGCCGACAAGCCCATGCAATGTGAGTCAAATGATGCGTGGTGATTGGCATTCCGCAAGGACCATTGGCCGCCGTGGCGCTTTCAATGTAGCGTTGTATGACCAGCTCGATCGTTGGGATTCTGCTGATGTCGATGGCCTTTGTCACGCAGATGAACACGATGTCGGCCATATCAAGCCACATCAGATGATACCCAGGCAAGCCGGCGATGTCTGCAAAGATCCATCTTGCGCAGACCAGCACGAAATTCAGAATCTCCTCGCCCGTGTACAAACCGTGCTGTGTCGACACTTTGCGAGGGACTCGCATGGCAAAGGATGGCCAGGTTGTCTCTTTCAATGACGCATCCAGTTTTGCCAGTTTTTTCTGTTTGGCCCGTGGGTCGGTGAGGATCTTGTTAATTGTGTTGCTCAGAAGTCGCTTGCAGCTGCCAAGCAGAACACTGTGCAGCGTATCCAACGAGCACATACTCCGCTCAACGTGTCCGTTGGCTGGAAAGTTGGTCAATCCCCGCAAACAAGACGCGCCACCGCCTGGCTTGCGCTGGGAATGGTCAATGTAATCGTAGTTGGCGTATTGCGTGGCAGTCAAATTGCCCCAGTTGCGATGATGGCCGCACTCGCAAGGGCCGGCTTTTCTCGGACAGTAGTTGCATCCTAGCTGGGCCGAGTGGCCCATGATGTGCAGCACCTTGGCACGAGCGGGAGAATCCATTGACAGTAGTTGGATTTGAGCTTTGACACGTACGGCGGTCTCAGTGAATGCATTTCGCAAGTCAACCCCGCGCGACGACAGCTCGTTGACTTCCTTGATCAGGGGCGCCATCAGCTGGTCTAGGTTAGCTAGCTCAGGGCCCTACGTCGGCAAGGTCGGTGACAACGAGTCAGTTTGACAGCGTCTCAGTCGCATCAATAAAATTAATGGCAAAAGTCTACCTACATCAATGAGCGACGACACCAGACACAGTGCGCTTGGCTG
>NW_011887361.1:4422-5183 GCF_000151315.2 Capsaspora owczarzaki ATCC 30864 | reverse complement strand
GGGGTATTCGACGCACGCCACGAAGCGTCCAGCCAGGCGTCGAGCCAGGCGCCTGCCACACCATCGGCCCGTAGCTGATTGTAGACTTGAGCCAGGCACGCAACTCCGGAATATCCTAAGTGTCGCAACTCGGTTTTTCTTGTGGTGGGCTCCGAAATTTGCCCTTTAATATGCTCCACAGTGCAATTGAAACAAGTGCAGACGTACTTCTCCCTTGGGAGCAAGTTATCACGGACATGTCTGGCGCAGACAGCCTGTGTATGCCACACAAGCGGAGATCGTGGATCTTTGTCGAATATCGCTGTGCAAGGCCCGCAGCCGCAACGGAAAAGGACGTGAAACAGATTGTTCATTGTGGACTGCGCATCCTTCAATAATTGGACGTGTTTCCTGCATCCATTTCTCCCAATCGGCATGGAAAGGTCAGCCTCGAATCTATCCTGTATTGATTCAAATATAATTCATGACCATATAGTCAAAAATCGGTCGTGGTGGTAAGCTCTAGCATCGCAAATACGTGTGCAGAATTCTGCGTGCGACAATCGAGGTCGATGCCAGCTGACAACCTCGCTTTCCAGTACACTCCTGGGACGGAGTGATTGGCAGTGATATGTTCTTTGCGTTTGTGCTATGGTTGCGGTCAAAATAGTCCACTAGTGGAGACTGGTTTGGCGCATCATCAGCAAGTGGGCTGTGAACATGGCAGTTTCAGTCGGATTCATTCAAAGTATCGCCCATGAACATGTTCTCATCATTATCGA
>NW_011887361.1:3124-4322 GCF_000151315.2 Capsaspora owczarzaki ATCC 30864 | reverse complement strand
TGATCATGAGCTGCGAGGTAGAGAGCCGTAGGACGACCAAAAGGCCGTTCCAAAGTTGCCGGTAAACTTTACGAGCGAATTTCCAGCTCCTGCTTGCCGCAATCAACCAGCCGATTGGCACATTATATTCTAGAGATTAATTATGTGATTGTCAGACTGACGGGACGTCAAAAAGTCTTGTGACGTTTCACATTTAGGCACTGATGCATCAAGTAGCGTTTTGCCCAACCGGACAACAGTTGAGCCGTCACTGTGCATCTTTCGCACCTGACGAGGTTCGATTCCCTGCTTTTGCTCTTTTTGCCTTTTTTTTTTTTTTGACAATGGAAAAAGCAATGCGCTCAAACAAAAAAAAAGAAAAGAAAAAAAAGAAAAAAAAAAGAAAAAGAAAAAAACCAATGTCACTCCAATGGTTTTATTTTTTTTATTTTTATTTATTTTATTTTATTTTATTTTCTGCACCACAGTCTTTGTATTTTTTTTATTTACTTTTATTTTATTATTTCATTGCAAAAAGCATTGTATTTTTTCTTTCTTTTGATTTGCAAATGTCGAATCAGCACCAACAGATTTCGAGCGAATCGTATCTCTTCGCATTGCGGGAACGTAAGTAATGACCAATTACAATCGTTCTCCTCCTGAGAGAGCAATTCTTTCAACACACATCAGAAAGAACAAAGAACATGGTGAAAAAAAAAAAAGAAAAAGAAGAAAAGCAAAAAGCGCGCGAAAACGAACTTTCAGTTTGCTCTCGGTCCTGCAGATCAGCAGCCGTTCGCCGGAGCGCGCTGCCGCCAAGCATATTGTAATTGTCATGGCTTCCTTGACGGAATTGCGTCGCGATTGGCGTGAATTCGGGGAACGCGGACGCTGGGGAGGGTGAAAAGGGATTTTGAGCTTCAATTTCAATCCAGTTTTTGAGAGCACGGTGTTGAAACTGATAGTAAAAGCGCGGGAAACACACTGTTCTTGAGATGGTGAATTTTCAGCAAACGAAAATTCAACTTGGTTAATTTTTTGATTGGGTTGTTCGTTTGGATGTGTGGATCAGATCACCAAGCCAACTTTGTTTTTATGTCAAAACTGATGTCGGAGAACAGTGCACTGAAGTGTGAGATCGATACACTCAAGAAAGATAACACTCAACTGACTGCTCGTATTGGAGGTCTGGAAGCCCTGTGCCGCGAGAAGGATGCAG
>NW_011887361.1:0-1533 GCF_000151315.2 Capsaspora owczarzaki ATCC 30864 | reverse complement strand
GCTTGATGAGACCGTCGTGAAGTTGGTATCGTTGGAGGATAGAAGCTCTACTCCTTCTCTTCCCCCTCGGCCACCGCCTTCCGCAAAGCCTCGCGAATGGCAGTAGGCGTCATGACCGTAGGCGCGCTCGGCAGAGTCGCTCCGGGCGAAAAAACGAAATCTTCGCTCTGCTCGTCATCGGCCTCGCCAGCGACTGGGGCCACCAACAACTCGGGGTCCAGCACCCGGCCTTTAAGCTTTTCCTTCGGCCCAGCTCCCGACGCCGAACGGGACATCGCATCCGCCGCACCGTTCTTGGAGCCCTCCAGATGCTTGATGACCAGATCGAACTCGCCCAGCATCTCGCACCACCGAGCCTCGCGCGCCGTCAGCTCCCGCGTCTCCGTAAACCACTGCAAATTCCTGTGGTCCGACCAAACGGTGATCTTGCCAGAACCGCAAACGTAATGTCGCCACTCGCGGAGACACTCCAGGATAGCCAGCAGCTCTTTGTCGTAGACCGAGTAGTTGACTTCTGGCTTCGTGAACACGCGCGAGTAGTAGGCGACCGGATGTAGACCGTCGCCGGACTCCGACCTCTGCATCAACACACCACCCCAACGCGAGATCCGACGCATCCGAGAAAATCTCAAACGGCCGCGACGTGTCGGGGTACGCCAGCACCGGCGCCTGGACGAGCGCCTGCTGGATCGCGCGGAACGACTTCTCGCACTCCGCCGACCAGACGAATGGGACATTCTTCCGCGTCAGCATCGTCATCGGGCGCGCCAGCTCGGCATAGTTCGGCACATGACGCCTCATGAAGGACGCGAGGCCGTTGACCTCACGCACACCAGTCGCGTCAGTCGGCGGCTTCCAGTTGAGGACCGCCTGCACCTTGCGAGGATCCACCGCCACTCCGGCTTCGCTGACCCGCCGCCCCAGGAAGTCGACACTCGACGTGCCAAACACGCACTTCTTCAAGGAGACGTACAGGTCAAACTCCCTCAGCCGAGCTAGCATCTGCTTCTCGTGGAGCTCGTGCTCCTCCGGCGTCTTGGGGAACACAATAATGTCGTCAAAGTACCCTCCAGCGAAAGCGGAGAGCGGGCCCAAGACCTCATTAATCAGACGCTGGAACATCGCCGGCGCGTTGACCAACCCGAAACACATGACCCTGTGCTGGTACAGCTTGCCGTCGCACGGGAACGCCGTGTATTTCTCACTGTCGGCGCTCAATCTCACTTGCCAGAACGCGCTCGTGAGATCAAACTTGCTGAAAATTTTCGCGCCCTTCAGCTTGTCAATCAACGCCAAGGCATCAGGCGACGGGTACCGATCCCTGATCGTCGCCTCATTCAGACGCCGGGAGTCCATACAGACGCGCCAGCCATCACCCTTCTTGACGAACATGGGCTGGGAGCAGAACGCGGACTCGGACTCCACAATCATGCCAGTCTTCAGGCCGTCATCCACGTACTTCCTCAGGGCTTCCTCCTTGCCACGGCCAAACTTGCGGTTCGGGTCGCACCTGAGCTGCTTGGACGGGTCAAT
>NW_011887360.1:7915-8705 GCF_000151315.2 Capsaspora owczarzaki ATCC 30864 | reverse complement strand
GACGTAACCTTGAGGCCTTTTGACTGGTAGGTCACTGATAAGTGGATGTCCCCAAAAATTCTTGAGATCGCCAACGAATGATTATTAAACGCACAGAATTTTTTGTACTGCTCCAAAAAGTCTTTTTGCAAAATCCCTTCTTTCGCTGGCATTTTTCTGCTTTGATCGATAATATATCGGCTGATAAATTGCTGGACTTGATCACTGTCTGATGTTTTCGTTTTCAATTCTAATGAATCTTCAACAACTTTGTCAGGAATTTTCATTTCATTGCGTGACAATACGACCTTTTGCAACGCATCGATAAACAAATGAAACCAGCACGACAGATATTTCTCTCCATGGATTTTATCTCCGAAATTTTTATCGCGTTTGAACGTACGGTCGCGTGGTTTGATGATCAACTTGGGTTTGTCGTCGTCGTCTGTCGCGGATGGCGGAGGGGGGTTTTGTTCCTCATCTTCAATATTTTTCAGCACATCATTGTAAGCACTCTCCTCGTAGAATTTCGCATCGAATCGAACTACCACCAATCGACGCCAAATTGCATCATCAAATGTCACATTGGGGGACGAAATTAGTGGCAAGAATTGGGAGGAAAGTCACTTTACGATCGACTTCTTTCTCGTAAAGACCTCGAACTGCCATGGTTGGATCACCAGTCATTTCCTTGACGAATGATTCGTTGAGAGATACTTGCTGGGACGATTCACTCCACACAACTGCGCGCTTGCCCATCAATTTATTTAACGATTCGGTGTGGGCATCTTTTGATTTTCGAATGATGAGA
>NW_011887360.1:5837-6932 GCF_000151315.2 Capsaspora owczarzaki ATCC 30864 | reverse complement strand
AAATCTACTTCTGTCGAGAAAGTTTCACCCAAGCCGAAACCGACTCAAAAGGAGTACAACGCGGAGTACTACCAATTGTGCAAAAAATATAAGAACTTGCACATGCTTCGTCATTATCCCGACGTGTGTCGCGCAGAGCTGGAAAAACTCTTGGTCGAAGCGTCGAAAGAGTTTCTAAATAAGTAACGCACAAAATTGAAATTTGTTTAAACAAATTTCAATCACTATAAAAAAAGTCATGGCGGACAGAGGTCGAGGTAATACGAGAAACAATGGTGGCAATCGCAATCGAGGTCAAGGTAATACGAGAAACAATGGTGGCAATCGCAATCGAGGTCAAGGTAATACGAGAAACAATCCCATTCTTAATGATCCGATCTCTGCTCGAGTGCTTGAAATTTTAGAGCAACGCCGGGCGGATGAGATCCAAATGGCTCAGCTTGATTCGATGACGAACGAACAACTGGAGGCGCTTTTTGTTCGACGCAATGGACGCCCAGTTCCAGCTCCACCGCGTCCAGCCCAACGCCCGGCACCAGTTCCCCAACCAGCGCCACCGCGTCCAGCTCCACTGCGTCCAGCTCAAAGACCGGCGCCAGTTCCTCAACCGGTCGTTCCGCCACCAGTTGTTCGTCAGCATCGATCCAGGGCTCCCGCTCCAGCTCCGGCTCCGACCGCGGAAGCGTGGCGAACTCCAGTGGCCGTCACTCCGATGCGAGAGGCAACTCGGTACATGTATCGTGGCGTTCCTCGAACTGTGGATGGGGTTACCGCGGTGTTGCAAAGTCTCGTCCGACAATTCCCGGCCAACCATCCGCACAAGATCAACCCGCGTGGTGATATTGAAACTTTTTCCGGCGAGATGAGTTCGATGTTCAACACACTGAATGGGTTTGCCCGCAATTTCCGCCAAAATTCCAGCCCCGAATCGATCCGAGCGTTTGTTCAAGAATGGTTTGCTGACATTGAGCGCCAAATCCTCAATGTGGGTCGCAATTCGGACGCGGAAGTCATTTTCGCGGAAGAGCTGACTATCAATTTCGAAGTCGTCCCACTGCGCCCCGATCGTGCGTCCGGCACTCTAAAGTCGAACAA
>NW_011887360.1:4427-5207 GCF_000151315.2 Capsaspora owczarzaki ATCC 30864 | reverse complement strand
GGTTACAGAGGAAACGACCAATTTTCAGTATTCGCAGCGTGCTCAGGACAAACAGAATTGGCGAACAAATGGATCGAAACGAAATCGACGAGGATCAGTTCGACATCGAAAAGACCAGATTGTTTCATGCGCTGAAAAAGTCCAATCGTCGAGTGATTTTAACCCCGCAAATCGATCCGACTTGGTTGGAATCGCTCGGTATCCAGCACAAACGATTCGCCTCCGGTCATGTCATCATAAACGCCAATTTGGCCGACGATTCGGTGCGCATCGAATCGCTGGTCAAATTCGAAATCAAATCTCAACCCGATTTGTACTCATTCGCCACCGCTTTGTATCTACAGTATCAACGATTCCAAGATCATTTCCAAGTCGATTTATTCGAGGAACTGTTGATCAAATCGAACAAGGCGATTTCCGGCATCATGTTCAATAAACTCGTCAAAACCATTCCGGTCGTCCGCCAAACCGTGTCCAAAGAATCGTACGCCATGTTCGAAGGGGCGAGTTATGGTGGCCGTCAGGATGTGCAACGGTGTCAGTTCCAGTCGATGGGTCCCGAGGATTATCTGCTACAAATCGATGCAGTTTCGTGTTATCCGTCGGTGATGGCGATCAATCTGTTTCCGACGACGGCGGGCACCCGATTGACTGAGATAAATGACGAGGCTCGAGTTTGGATGAATACTAACCGACAGGTTCTGTATCCGGGATTTTATCGCGTGTCCGTCGAGTACCCGCCCGATTCGTTTGTGCGAGCCCATCTTCCGCGCCGAACTC
>NW_011887360.1:2020-4027 GCF_000151315.2 Capsaspora owczarzaki ATCC 30864 | reverse complement strand
ATCACTCCATATCGGCGCCTTGATCTATTCGTATGCCCGTCATCATTTGACGAATGTGGTGGAAAAGATTGGCGGTCTCGCCGATCTCAACCGTTCCTACTACTATTCGCACACGGATTCGCTATACCTTCATCGATCCCAAGTGGATGAACTGCGCGAAAAGTATCCGGATGTGGTTGGTACCGGTCTGGGTCAGTTCGAAGTGAAACCGGAAAAAATGCTGGAGGCGATTTTCGTCGCGCCACGAATGTTGTACCTCAAGTACGACACCGGCGAGGAAAAGAAACAGGCCCAGGGTGCAATGGTGGAGACATTGACGAAAGAAACATACGAAACATTGCTGACCGGATCGGAAGTCGTCTGCACCACGAAAAGCGGACGTAGTTTCACCTTGCGATCGAGTTGGAATGGTCGAACAAAGGTCGGGGATCACTGGGTTCCAATCAAATAAAAAAAAACTAATTTCACAAAAATTGAAATTAGTTTAAACAATTAAAACTAGATTTCAAAATAGCCATGGAAACTCCAGTCGCGACAAACCCTCCTACTACTCCAGTCCAAGAGATTACAGTGAATGCCCCGTTCGATTTCGAAATCGATAAGACGAAATTTACTCACTGTCGTATTTCTCCAGTCCAAGCTCTGGAATTGCCAGTGTATGAATATGTCAAGGGTGTGTTGATTGATAAGTTTGCCCGGCAAGTGAAGTTTGCAACGAATGATCCGGTTCTTGTGGGTCAATTGGTTTCGTTGTACGAGACTCTGGCGACACAACTGAAGCAGTATTATCCCGATCGTGAGCTCGAAAAGCCATTTAAGATGATTAACGAGGGTACGCTGGTGATGTTTATCAAGCTCGACAAGGATAGTGCTTTTATCAATGCGAACACCCGAAGGCCAGTCCAACCCCGCATCGGCTTCCCACTCGTCGGAAGATCGGTCGTTCGTATTGACAAGATCAATGTCGGTGCCAAATTGCGAGTGAATGTCGTGTTGGCCAGCATGGAGGTGAATTGAGGCACTTTCCAAATATATTACAAATTTTCAAAAACATTTGCAAGTCTTCTTGAAAGACTTGCAAATTTCTATTATATTAGGAAGGTGGTCCAAAATCATCTATTTCTGTAGGAAACAGAAATATATGTATAAATACATGAATGGGAATCTAAAATGCCACCCAAAAAGCCCGTTGATCCAGCTCAAATGCTCCGGCTGAAAGCGATGCACGATGAAGATGCACTCGTGATTAACGATCTTGAGCGTCATTTCGATCGATTGACTCGTTTGTTCGATTCACGATGTGAAGATTTGCGAGCGGAACGCGCGACTATCGCATCCACTGATTTCGATAAGCAGGTGGAATTGTATTTTAGTACTGCAAAGCGATGGGAACAAATCCGCCAAACTCTGCGCAAACTGGCAAATGGGTCGGCTACTGCGGTTCCTCATTTGATCGGCGGGCCCCTTAATTTGCACCAACGACCAAATTAACACTTTTATTTTAAAAAATACAAGTGTATCTAAAATAGTTAGATGAGTCGGCTGGCGCGATTTTTAATTTGCTCCAACGTTCTCCGTCGATAAATGTCGAATAATTTATGACGATAGGACATTCTCTGCTTTTCCAACTCCTTGAGTTTTTGCGTAACGAAAATTTCATCCGATTCCAGCATTTTTAGATTGCGCGAAAAATATTAAATGGTTTTCATTTAATATTTCAATCGAAGTGGAGACCACTTATGATGAGGGAGAACGTAGCAATCGGTATCTCTCCAGTCGGAGGTTGAAAGACTCTAATTCTTGGACTGATGTGCATCAATGCGGAGTGTTCCTTCCCGTGAATGGCGTCTAACATTGCCGGAGGCTTGTCCTTATCTTCTACAGAGTTAAAGTGATATGGAAAACAATCGATAATTTCCCCACCGGATACGTGTAGTCGCCGACCTGTTTCCGTTTTCACAAAAGGATTGACCAAGATACAATCGGGAACTAAAATCGAAAATTGAC
>NW_011887360.1:0-783 GCF_000151315.2 Capsaspora owczarzaki ATCC 30864 | reverse complement strand
TCGATCGTACATGACAAAGTAATACGGACGAGGCGAATTCTGAGTGACCTCATTATCATACCAATTGTCATACACTAAATTGACTTGTTGGTTGATAAACTCATCGCGTTGGGTCGCGGTCTGAGCCTTCAATTTGGCGATGGTGTCCTTGATCTCAGCCAAATCCTTCGCACCCAACGCCACACTGCCAACGGTGCTAAATAACTGAACCCCTGGCAACGGAATATACTGCAAAATGTTTAACGCATTCCGAAGACCGGTTTCAATCACCGTCCATACCGTTTTGGAATTGAATCGTTGGCTAATCACATTCCCACGCGAACTCGCCCAACATTTGGAGGAGGCAATTATCATTTGTGTTGCATCATCGATCACGGCTCCCGGCTTCGTCGCCTCCCGCCAATTTGAAATTAAGTCCTCCGGTAGGTATTGCAGTTGCGGACCGATGTATTTCGTCACAATCTGAGCGTTTGTTCCCTTCAATCCATCCTTGACGGATTTGAATAAAATGAGCATTTTCGCCCAATCTGTCTTGACGGTATGATCACGGATAAAATTCAGATAATTTAACACCTGCGCAGGATTGGCTTTGGTTTGCTCGACCCGTCCGAACAAGATAAGTCGAGCACTCAAGGGAACTTTTTCCTCCCGATTGGATGGAGCATCAGCGGTTTGTACTTCTCGGATTGCCTTCAAAATTAAATTCATTTGATCATCAACCCAAAATTTTGGAATCGATGGATCATACGGTTGCAGGGAATAATGAGGAAAATAGTTGGTTAG
>NW_011887359.1:5795-6593 GCF_000151315.2 Capsaspora owczarzaki ATCC 30864 | reverse complement strand
AAGTCTCGGTGGGGCGAGCGTTTCCTCGTCGGCAGTGTGGACAAGCGTAGGTGCCTAAAGCTCTCTGCATCAAGGTCTCCTGCTTGGTTTTGCCCTTCTCGATGTCGGCTCTAAGCTGTTGCTCTCCCGTCCACTCGGTTTGGTGTGCGATCCGCCACACCAGTGAAGCCTGCTTGCGTGTGACCAGGTTGGTGTTGAGCACGGCCTTCATGTCGCTCCAATTCCAGTCTATGATTCTGTCCCATTCGAGCAGTGCGCGCGAGGGCTCGGGGGTGGCTGTCAAACGCTTGCGGATGGCCTTGAGTGTTGTATCCTTGTGCACGACTGGTAGTGGTGTGAGGCCTTGCCCGTGAAGCATCAGCACACTCGGGTCGATCCACGCGTCAAAACCATAGCCGACAAAGTACGTATCGGTTGCCTGGGGCTTCCACCTGCCGTTGGCAAGCAGGGTTTTTTTGCGCTGTGTGAGACCCATTTCACCGTGAGCAGCGGTCTTGTGGCGGTTAGCTTGGTCCAACTCGTCGTGAGGAAGGGTGCGATGATGTTGTTGTCTGACCAGCCATGACGTCGTAGCAGAAGCATGGTG
Source organism: Capsaspora owczarzaki ATCC 30864 (assembly GCF_000151315.2). Classification (NCBI taxonomy): domain Eukaryota; class Filasterea; order Ministeriida; family Capsasporidae; genus Capsaspora; species Capsaspora owczarzaki. Next base: position 6,007 of record NW_011887359.1, on the reverse strand, counting down.
CCTTCGCTAGTGTTCTTCACTGCCAGCACTTCGTGTAGCAGTGTGCTACCAGCCCTCGTCGTTGTCGAGCACCAGGGATAGTCGTCCGGCTCCGTGACTTCCCTGCTCAGAATCTCTTCCACGCCCGAGTCTCGCAGAGCCTCAAGCAGTCGCGTTAGCTTGCTGTGCGTGCCCTGGAACCTTGATTTCATCGGCGGTGCCCACCTTTGTTC
>NW_011887359.1:3633-5371 GCF_000151315.2 Capsaspora owczarzaki ATCC 30864 | reverse complement strand
AGTGTTGCGGGTGCTTTGAAGCGCGTGGGCCAGAAGAAGCGCAGAATGATGCGTTTGAGCCGATCCAGGTAGTGGCCGCACAGTGGAGTGAACCTTGCCCGATACCAGACCTTGCTCAGCCCGATTGCGTTCGCGATGACCACCTTGCCCGGCATCGACAAGCCCCTGCTGTTCCATCGCAGCAGCTGAGCCTTCACCTTGTCCAGCAGCTCTTTGTAGTTTGCCTCCTCGCGGTTGCCATAGCCCAGGACTCTGGTGCATTTGTCAGGTGGCAGGAAGTCGAGGTGAGCGATCGCTTGCAGTGGAGTCTGGCGCTTGTCTCGCCCGAGTCTGATGACTGTCGTCTTTTCTTCGTTAACTTTCAGGTTTGTGGCTTCCCCAACTCGTTTGAGGGCCGCCATCAGCTTCGGTATCTCGTTCTGTGATTCCAGGAAAACCGTCGTGTCGTCGGCAAACAGGGTGACCTCGGTCGCCAGGTTCGGATCCAGGCGCAGGAAGCGCAGGCCAGCCCCTTTGCAGAGGTAGTCCGCCACGCAGCACGCATACAGCGCGTACAGCGCAGGCGCTTCCACCGATCCTTGACGCACCGACCGCTCGATCTTGAAGGGCTCCGAGATGCGGTTTTGGTACACAATGCAGGCTTGGCATCCCGTGTTGAGGAGCTTCATCCAGTGCAAGAATCTTTCTCCAATCCCATATCGCTCCATGGCCTGGAACAGGAAGCCATGGTCGACGCGGTCGAAGGCCTTTTCGCAGTCCAGCAGCACCGCGACTCCTCCAATGCGCTTTTCCTTCGTCAGGTCGAGCACGTCGCGCACTAGGTGGATGCAGTTGTCGATCGTGCGTCCTAGGACAAAACCGTTCTGGCATGTGGGGAGAATGTCGTTGGCAACAGCTTGAAGACGTTGCACCAGCGCGCGTGCAATGATCTTGCTGTCCACGTTGAGCAGCGAGACTGGCCGGTAGTTTTTCAGCTCGTCTCGGCTGCCCGTCTTGAACAGAAGCTTGATGTGTGCCATGTACATTGATGCAGGTAGGCGCCCGTTTCGCATTGACCGATTCGCGATGGTTGCTAGCAGCGGGGCCAGCAGCTCTTCAAAGTGATGGTAGAACTCAGGCGTCAGCCCGTCAGAGCCTGGGCTTTTGCCTTTGGTCGTTCTTTTGATCGCCTCTCGGAGCTCCATTGCGGTCAGGTCAGCGCCCATACGCTCGTGGACTTCCGCGTCCAGCAGCTCACAAGGCGAGGCGCAACGAAGCACTTCCTCCTGGGCGGCCGGGACGGTCGGCTCACTGGCGTACAGAGTCTGGTAAAAGCGGGAGCTGCGTGGAGCTCGCTTTCCAGTCGCGTTCTGCAGCGTTCCAGCTCTTTGGTGTTGCCACCTTGGATCCGTAGTTCTGCCATACTTCTTTCCGTCATGCGAAGCTCCGTCTCAAGTAACTCCTGCTGTCTCTTGGCGTTCTGGTCACGGTCGGTGCTCAGTTGACGAGCGCGGCTCATGATCTGCTTCTTTGCCAGATCCCATCCAGCTTCCGGAGCGCCGTCTCGCGCGAGCTTGATGAGGACACTCTCGCAGTAGTGGGTGAAGTCGGCGTCCAGCAGCAGTCGCGCATCGAATTTGTACTTGGCCGCAGGCCGTGGTTGGTCGTTGGTGCCCATGCAGCTGACGCACACCGCACGGTGGTCCGAGTCCTTGTACTCTTTGATCCTGGCTTGTGTGGCCAGGAACGGGAGCGTGCT
>NW_011887359.1:0-3116 GCF_000151315.2 Capsaspora owczarzaki ATCC 30864 | reverse complement strand
TGGGCAGGGGTAGCGAGCGGTCATCACTTGACCAGATGCAGTTGTAGTCGTTGAAGATTCGCGAAGCATTGATCTCGTTCCGCTGGCGAAGCCTCGTCTCTTGTAAAAACACGATTGAAGGCTTGTTGAGCAGACGTTTGATCTCAGCAGGACGCTGATCGTCGATCCCGAGGGTTCGGACGTTCAGCGTCGCAATGGAGAAAACTTTGGCGGGTTTCAAGAGCGGTTGGCCGGGTCGGGCGCCCCACCTCCGCTCGTGACCGAGGCAGCCGTACTTGCACCGGCTGCCCCTGCAACGAGGGAGGCGGTCGCTCCTCCCGGGGTACCCGCCGAGCTTTTGTTTCCCAGCAGGTCGCTCACGTCTGCCAGATTTGCATCTTGGTTGGCCCTGTTTGCGTTCTCCTTGTCCACCGCCATGGAGAGCAGGGCTCCTTTCCCTTTGGATGGGGCGTTAGGAACCTTCGATTTGTCGCATTGATGGGTTGGGTGCTTCTTGGTGTGGCAAACGGCGCAGCTCTTGACCCTCGGGCAGTCGACTCGGGCGTGGGGCTCTTTGAGGTAGATCACACAGTGCTCCTTGATGTGATCGCACTTCAGCCTGAGCTCTTCGCTTCCGATGGTGATGAGCGGTTCGAATCGTTTGCCAATCAGCTCCATCTCTTCGGAGGTGACTCGCAGGTCGATCTTGATCTCGCCATTTTTCATTCGTTGCTTCGCCCCCGGTAGCAGGGGCCAGTACGAATGGCGTGGCGAGCCGACTCGGTCGATGTTGATTTGTCCTTATTTCGCGATTGCGTTCCGGATTGCTTGTTCGTCGACCTTGGCTGTGTTGCCTGTCAGAGAGATGGTAAAGCCCTCGACAGCCATTTCCAGATCGTAGCTTTGTCCGTTGATCTCGACGAGCTCGTTCACCATCTTGTTCGCATGCTCCTCGGATTCGAAGACCAAGTTGATGCGCCCAAGCTTGGCGGAGATCTCGACGATTTCCACCTCGTACTTTGTGTTTGCGATTCCTTGGATCCGCTGCGCAAACTTTTTCAATTCAGCTTGCGTGGTGGGTCGCGGGAACTGCGGGAGGATGAGGACGTTGTTGTGTGCGCGCGATGCTTTGATTCGCGCTTGGAGCTCGTTTTCCTTGCGCTGCTTGTGCTGTGTCCGGCTAGCGCTCGCCTCAATGTCGACATTGGGGCTGAGCTCGTTCACTTCAGTCTCGTCGATGTTGCCATCCTCGCGGAAACGCTTCCTGGCACTGCTGCCATCTTCGCCGCTGGGCGCGGATGACGACGAGGCTGCCGGCGTCGCCTGCCGCTGGGGCTGCGGCTGCACGCGCTGCGGTTGCTGGCTACCCTGCGACTGGGCCTGCTGGGTTGCGTGGACTGGCTGGAAGGCGGAGGAGCGGTGGGAGGACGCCGCTCCTTCGCTGCTCGCAGTTTGCATCAGCTGCGTTAGCGTGGCCCCCACTATCTCAGCGTAGGAGATTTCGCCGGTGCGCATCGGGGATGGGCCACGCGTCGGGGGGCGGGGCTCGTCCTCGGCACTAGGGCCGGGCGGGGGAAGCTGGGCAGAGCTCGCAGAGGCGGTTGTCGAGTCCAGTACCGCCAGGCCCGAGGAGCCCACCAAGTTGGGGGGCGTCGGCGGACGGGAAACCGTAGGCGTCGGCTGAGCCCTCGGGCCGTTCAGCAGCGCCATTCCGTCCGGGACCGCGATCTGGTGGTCTTGGGTGGGCAGCGAGTCGTTCTGTCCACTCGACGCGCCAGCACCTCCGTTGCCCCCCATGAAAGCCTCCAGCGTGGACTGGACCGCCCCGGGTTTCGAAGGGTTGCTGCCCCTGCGCCCCACGAGGGCCTTGGTCGCCGTGTTGGCGTTCTTGGTTGCTCCGTCGTTGCTGACACCGCTCATGATTGCTCTTGCTTTGCTCAAAAAAAGAAGACTTTCGAAACCAATTGAAACAAGAATAAGAGAAGAATGCCTTCAAATGCTTTTAATACGCTAGCACTCCAAAAGACTTTAACTCGTAATTCACTTCTATCAAACAAACATACACCTTCGCCAACTTAATTTTTACTTTTACAACATATGATCTCAAGTCAGACAAGAGTACTCGGTGAATTTAAGCATATTAATCAACCGAAGGAAAAGAAACTAACTAGGATTCCTTTAGTAACGGCGAGTGAAACAGGAAAAGCTCAAATTTAAAATCTCCGCGGCTCCCGCGGCGAGTTGTAATCTCGAGAGGCGTTTTCTAGGCCAACCCCGGTACAAGTCCGTTGGAAAACGGCATCAGTGAGGGTGAGAATCCCGTTCATGACTGGGTGCACATTTGGTCTTCCACGATACGTCTTCAAAGAGTCGGGTTGTTTGGGAATGCAGCCCAAAATGGGTGGTAAATTTCATCTAAAGCTAAATAGCGACACGAGACCGATAGCGAACAAGTACCGCGAGGGAAAGATGAAAAGAACTTTGAAAAGAGAGTTAAACAGTACGTGAAACCGTTAAAAGGGAAGCGATTGAAGCTAGCATTTGCGTTGCGTGAAATCAGTCGTAAGACTGCCGAACTGTGCGTTGTGCGGTGAGCCAAAAGCCACGGCGGCGTATTGAGGTGAGGTGTCTTGCGGTGCACTTTTACGTAGCTTTGAGCAGGTCAGCATCGGTTTGGTTTACTTTGTGCAGCAAACGGCGTGCTGGGAAGGTGAGTTTACTGTCGGTTCGCTGACTTTGAACTGTTATAGCCCAGTGTCTGCCCGCTGCGCCCCAGACCGAGGTGGTTGCGGCATGTGTTCTCTTCGGAGGGCTAGCCTCCCTGTTCAATGGCTGTTCGTGTTGGATTTATTGCTAAACGGCAATGTGTTTGACATTTGCAGTGGTCATTGGGTGGGGTTGTGTATACGTGAATGCCTAGGATGCTGACGAAATGGCTTTAACCGACCCGTCTTGAAACACGGACCAAGGAGTCTAACATGTACGCGAGTCTTTGGGTGGCAAACCCATCGGCGCAATGAAAGTGAAGGCAAGTTCGGCTTGCTGAGGTGAGAGCTTCGTTCTCGGACGTTGTGCATCATCGACCGGTCTAGAGATTTATCAAAAGATCTGAGTAAGAGCGTACCTGCTGGGACCCG
>NW_011887358.1:3352-6309 GCF_000151315.2 Capsaspora owczarzaki ATCC 30864 | reverse complement strand
GCGAGGGAGCAGGGTCTGGGACGCTGGCATACCCGCTCTCCACCGAGGGCAAAGGCGGTGTGGGGTGGGATATCTCGGCACTCTCGACGACGGGCAGCGTTGGAGTCGACAGGAGATTGGGGACGCTCGCCGTGTCTGTGGGCGTTGCAGAAACTGGCTGGACGGGCGCAGCCAAGGCCTCTTTTCCTATGAGTGATTCAGTTCTGCTCGCATGGTCCGGGCTCACCACCCACTCGCAGTATGCATTCTTGTCCAAAGGCCAGATTCCAGTCTTTTTAAATCCAGCAGTGATGACGGCTGTATTTTGCGAAATCTTGTACCACGCATTCAGAGCGCAATGCACTCGCATTTGGTCGTCCGAGGCAAAGACGCCAGCTGCAATCGCGCTCGCATACTCTGCTTGTAACTGACGCTTGAAGTAGCCAAACACAGTGCGATCGAGTGGCTGAGTCTCAGTGCTCGTGTGCGCGGGCAAGACAAGAATCTGAATTTGATCGTAGAAAAACTCGGCCACCAAATCGTGCTCGAGGCTGTGCGTGGATGAGCCATCCATGATCAAAAGCAGCGGGCCTGACGGGTGTCTTTCTCGCATGCAGCTTCGCCACTCGCGCAGATAAGTTTTGAACAAGTCTGAGGTCATGTACCCCTTCTCGGTCGTTGCGGTAGAGCAGGCGTCAATGGGAACGTGTTGGCAAACCGTCGCGACGTTCGTACCCTTCGTAAAAATCAGCATGGGAGGGAGCGGCGCAGTTCCATCGGCACACACCAAGAAGACGCCGGTGATGTGCCGTCCGAGGCTGTTGTTGTGCCCACCGCCAACGAGCGCGACACGACCCCACGATGCCCCTAATACAGTCGATCCCTTGACGCGAGAAGAAATCTCGCTCTCGTCAAAGTTGCTGACGCGGCTCGGCTCGACGGTAAGGAGAGGATGTTGATCGTAGGCCTGTTTGAGTTGAGTCGGGAGAGTCCCGAGATTGTCGGGTGTCAGCGCTGCAGCCCGGCACACTTCCAGCACACGGCCCTTTCGAAGCCTGACGCGTCCCTTCGCTCGCTTCAAAAAGGTGGCCCACCAGGACCGGCTAGGCGTGTCTTGGACAAACGCCCGCCTTGGTGAGCCGTCGAAAGAAGTTGTTTCAGAACACGGTTTCAAGTACTTGGCGGCCTGCGCTTTCGTCAGACAGCATGACGCGCGAGCAAACGCTTCCAATAAATTGATAATTGCATCAACTTCGTGATCGGTAAAGATGGGTGGTCGGCCTTTCGTGCGGGTGGACCGCGCCAGCTCGATCACTTCATCCAGCGTTCCAGACTGAATCAGTTCGCGGTGGCCCGCGTGGAGTTGAGCCCAGTCACTGACAGTCGACTTTCCGCACTTGAAGCCAGCCTGCCCCAGCCGCGCGGCGACCTGTTCACATGTCCATTGAAATGGTGTTGTCGTACAACCAGTCGAGAGGGTCAGCGGACCCGGGGTTAGCAGCTTGAGGGCGATGGCGATGGCGATCGGTCGTCGGTTTTTTCCAGCCGCCTCGGCGAGTCGCCCAAACCACCCCGCGACGATCGCAGCCACCTCAACAAGACACTCCATGTGATAACCAACTCGATTTATGTACAATGGTGAAAGAGCCGAGGCGAAGCGATGAATAGACTGCGAGAAAAACGCCTCATCCGGATTAAAATGCAACTCTCGAGGTCTGTAATGCGTCCGGATTTAGAGACAGTTACTCTATGATTCGCTGGTTCTGTTTGAACAGCCATTTTTTTCGCTGCAACACTCTGCTCACAAAAAATGTGCGTAAATAATCTGTCTCTCTCTCGCGCTCTCTCGCTCTCTGCGAGCAGGCATTCTCACGGGCAAGTACAGCCAAGGCAAGTTCCCCGAGGGCTCTCGCCTGAGCCTGGAATCGCTCGCGTGGCTGAAGGATCGCAAGCTTGCCGCCGAAAACAAGTGGCAGTTCGAGGCTGCCGACAAGTTGCTGCCGATTGCAGAGGAGCTCGGCTGCTCGCTCGCCCAGCTGTCGATTGCTTGGTGCGCAAAGAACCCGCACGTCAGCACCGTCATTCTTGGCGCCACCTCGCTGAAGCAGCTGGAGGAGAACTTCAAGGCGCTCGAGGTTGTCCCCAAGATCACGCCCGAGCTTATCAAGCGCATTGACGAGATTATCGGCAACAAGCCCAAGCTGACTGCTGTGGAAGCGCAGGTGCGTAACCTCCTCAACGTCGACGCTCTCGGCCCCAAGTAAAATCGCAAAATGCTGCAAAGCCGCCGTTTTCAAAAACCAGAGAGCGAAAATCAGAACGTGATTGAACAATCGTTACTTGCGCTCGCGCGTGCTGTTCTTTTGATGAAAAATGGTGTACCGTCTGTTTGATAATGAACAACACTTTGCTCTCCTGCATAGTCTCCAAGTTTTCTTCGCCCTTTGATATGGCAGGATTGTTCAAATCCGCTCAGTCTTGAATTCCGAAAATGTCAACCCATTTCGAGCAAACCAAACGCCACCTAATAGGCGAGATTGCGCAGGTGAATTGGATTTTGATTTCCATAGACGCAATTGTTTTGATTTTGCCTTGTTGTTGATCGCACTTTGGGTTGTTGGCTGAGAATAAGAGAAACCAGGAACGAATTTTTGGCGGGAAACCCGGTAACACTCACTCTCGCGTCCTTCTGGCCCATGCAGTCGCTCTCCGAGACAGCCGATCTGACTGGCGCCGTGGCATCCAACGTGGACGCATTGCTGGCGAGTGGCCAAGACGTGACTGCGCTGGCGGCTGCGTGGACGACCTTCCAGCGGACACTGGCGCTGTCGACCGCGTCGCTTGGTGCGGCTGCCCGTTCCCTGGCTCACTCAGAGCCCATGGATGCATCGCAGTAAGCTTTGCGCTCTAGACCGGAGAGCTTCAAAGCGGTTGTTGGAGTTTGCTTGAAAACGGTCTGCTGCAAGGACGTTCGCTAC
>NW_011887358.1:0-2850 GCF_000151315.2 Capsaspora owczarzaki ATCC 30864 | reverse complement strand
CCATGCCGATGCCGCGCACAGAGGTGGGAAATAGCTCTGAAGAGTAGGTGTACGTCAGAGCGAATGCTGCACTGATGCAGAGCTTGCCGACGCACGCCACCACAGTATTTCCAGTGTCTCGAGCGGCGCAATCATGGTGGCCGTCGCGCATCCAGCGATCAGCATAAAGAGATTCAAGCTCTTTTTCCGACCGATGCGATCCACCAGGAGCACGGCCACCAAGTAACCAGGAATCTAGCAAGCGCAAGCCATGAAAGTCAAAACACACACAAAAAAAAAAAAAACGAGACACTCGTGTCCCAAACAATAATCCTATGCCGATGGCATCGCTAATGACACTCACCTCCACTAGGCCAGACAGAAAAGTGTTGAAGAAAACGTTCGAGCTGAGGTCGGCGGCGAGAAACGTCAAGCCGTAGTAAACCAGACTGTTGGTAAACCACACAAACCCAAGAACCAGCGTGCTTCGCCGAAGTGCAGGGGCGACGAGATCACTCAGCACAGGCCCTTTTGCAGGGCCGTGACCGTGGTGGGGGAGCAGCACTTGATCATCCGTGGAGTGCTGCTCCTTGTAGGAAATTTCGGACGGGGAGACCACCACAATGTCTTGCGTGGAGCGATTGCTGCCGTGCCGCGACAAGGTGTGGGTCGTGCTTGGCGAGGACGTTGCTGAATCGCTCGAACGCCCGTTGACGTTGCCAGTCTCGTTCTCGGCGTCTTCCGACTTGACTGCAACAACAGTGGAGGAGGGAGAAATCGCGTGGTAGGTGTGATGCTCGATGCTGTGCACAGTGCGTGGATCTGGGAAGAAGGCGGCGTCGGGATCGTGCAGCGGCAACACGACAATCATTTCCACGCCATTGCAATCCACGACAGTTTGCAAACAATCCGTCAGGTCGTCGTACCGCTTTTGGACAAGCAGGTAGCGAGGAGACTCGGGCAGTACAAAGTACAAGACGGCAACGGCGAGGAGACTCGGAATGCACGCGATGGCCAACACCCAGTGCCAGGACGCCTCGAGCACTTGGACGGCAATGTACCCTCCGAGCGCCATCAGCATGATGCCAATGCCGAATGCCGTCTGCCATAGCGTGCTGACGATACCCCGTTTGCTCGGAGCAATGTACTCGGATAGCAGCGTGAACGAGCAGAGCATTGTTCCACCGATTTGTGCGCCGGTCAGGACTCTGAGCGAGATGAGCGTCGGGAAATCTTGCGAAGCAGACAGCGCCGCACCGAGAATGGTGACTCCTGCCAGCGATGCAAGGAGTCCCGGTCGACGTCCATACTTGTCAATGATGAATCCCCAAAAGAAGGCGCCAACCAGCCACCCTGCAAATGTGGCCGCGACCAGGACGGCCTTGAGCACGCTCGACAGATTGAGCTCGTCGACAATCGTGTTTTGCACCAGAATGATCGAGATGACATGACTTCCGGCGGACAGCGAGCCGAGCATTGCTTTGAGCAGCATTCTGCGCTGGAATGGCCCGAATGGCTTGGCTTCCTCCAGCACATCGTCAATGTATGTTCCCAGGTGCAGATTGCCCGGTTGCGTCGGCGGCCTGCTGGAGGAGTGCTTGTTGTCCGCGTACCCTCGACCGGCCTCGCTTGATAAACGGCGGTGGTGGCCGTTCGCCCAGTCAGCTTGAGCTTGGCTACTCGTCTGGTTGCTGCTTGGGGCGCCTCGGTGGTGGTGCTGGTGGTGCTGGTGGTGCTGGTGCGGACTAAAAAGGCCAACCGCATGATCCGTCGTGTGATTGGAGTCGGCTGCAGCAACGCGAGGTTCCGCGTCGGAGAGACCGGTATCAGGATGCCCGGAGTGGCTTGACGGGGGTCTGAATGGCGAGCTGTGAGAGTGCGGGTGTGGCGGAGGGTGGCTGGGCAGACCTGCAGCGGCGGCGGTGATTGGCGTCGGAGAACCCGGATGCGACCAGTGCGAATCGTCGCCAGTCAGCTCGGACGCAGCGACAAGGCGGGACATCGGCAATGGGATTCCTTGGAACGAGTGACTTGTAGTGATAGTGAGCGAAGTAATGGCAATACGATCGAGTTGTACGAAGAAGGGAGATTGAGTTAGAATGGAAGAGTCAAACAACAAACAAACAACAAAAAATGAGAACTGCCTCGTTTCTCAGAATTCAGACATGCGAACGAGAAGTGGCTGAGAAAACAAAGGCAAATCCACAGTCGCAACGCTCCTCGCGAGAGCGGATAAACGACTTCCGTTGCCTTCTATTAACACTCACTTCACAAACTGGCAATTTTCCCCTGAAATACACAATCACACCTCACAACAATAAAGACATTCAACATTGCTTGAACAATTTGTCTTCAAAGACACAATCAAGACAAGACACCAAACAAAAAATGAAACAGAAACAAGCAAGAAAACAATCACAACAACAACAACAACAACAACAACAACAACAATTTTTTTTTCCCACAGTATCATGCTTTGTGTGGTTTTGAAATTTTACGACGGAGGAGCAGCACCAGGGGTGTGGAAGGCAACGCCAGTCTTGCCGTTGGCCTTGAAGGTGTGCGTGTGCGCCTTTGGGTCGGGACCACCGACGGTGAGTTGCTTGGCCTTGCCACCTTGAGAAAAGTCAATCTGCGAAGCCACCTTGATGTTAATTTCCTTCTTGTGGTGCTTTCGCACCATGTCTTGGAGCTTGATCAAGAGCTCGCCGGCCTTGGGTCCGCGAGTCGTCATGTCAAAGACAAGGTCGCCGTCTTTGCCACCAGTCGTGTGGATGACGACGACTTGGTTGTCGTCGGGGAAGACGGACGCGCCAGTCACGCCAGAGATGGCGATGGGGTGCTTGCAAATCTTGTACGTGGCCGGGTTGA
>NW_011887357.1:4614-7154 GCF_000151315.2 Capsaspora owczarzaki ATCC 30864 | reverse complement strand
GTCGGTATGATAGATTTGGGAGGCTAAAATTTCTTGTGTGGTTCATTCGTCTTGTTTGCGACGAGGAGCACTCCTTGTCAGCATGCAAGCATCCAGCTCACTCATTTGTCATTGCCTGTTCTTTGTCCGATAGGCGAGTCTGGCATTGGCAAGCACACCCTGGTCGATTCGCTGTTCAAGACCAACTTTGAGCACGATCAGCTTGATCAGCCCGCCAAGGCTGTCACCCTGACCAGCAACACTTACGGTAGGAGAGAAGGAGGAGGGGGGTGGGGAAGGCATTTCGCCAGCAGCTGAAAAAGGAGGACCACAAACTAACTTTTTTTTTGTGTGTGTGTTTGTCGACAAACTTCAATCAGAGCTCAACGAGACTGGTGTCGATCTCCGCCTGAGCGTGACCCATTCGCGTGGATTCGGCGACCAGGTCAACAACGCCGATGGGTAAGTGCCGTTGTTTTATCGATTTAGGCGCAACCGCCCCCCCCCCCCAACCTTCATTTTGCACAAAAACAAAAATCCCTCTCACATTGTCGTCCCTATTCCTCTCTCTCTCCTCTCTCCGCTCTCTCGCGTTTCAGCATCAAGCCCATCGTCGACTTTGTCGACGCTCGCTTTGACGAGTTCCTCCAGCAAGAGTTCAAGCCATCGCGCGACCTCAAGTCCTGGATTGACACGCGCATTCACGCTTGCTTGTACCTGCTCACCCCGACCGGCCACTCGATCAAGTCGATCGATCTGCTTGCCCTGAAGGAGCTGTCGACTCGCGTCAACATCATCCTTGTCATTGCCAAGTCGGACACTGTTTCCCGATCCGAGCTTGACGAGTACAAGCAGCGCATCTTGAACGAGCTTGACGACAACAACATCAAGCTGTACAGCTTCCCCACTGACGACAGCGACGATGTTGCCAAGCTCAACGAGAAGCTCAACGCCGAAGTGCCGTTTGCCGTTGTCGGCTCGCGGACAGAGGCCAACCTCGGCGGCCAGCGCGTTCGCGTTCGTCAGTACCCCTGGGGCATTGTCGAGGTCGAGAACGAGGCGCACTCGGACTTCCCCAAGCTGCGCGAGATGCTCATCCGCACCAACATGGACGACCTGATTGGCAAGACCCACCACGGCCACTACGAGCACTTCCGCCAGCAAAACTTTAGCAAGCTCGGTCTTGGCGGCAATGCCGACTCGACCGTGTCTGAGGCGTACAACAAGAAGCTCGCCGAGCACGAGGCAGAGAAGCAGCGCATCGAGGAGGCCATGCGACAGACCTTTGTTGCCCGCGTCAAGGACAAGGACACTGAGCTCCAGCGCGCCGGCCTTGAGCTCAACCAGCGATTTGAAAAGCAGATGCGTCAAGTCAAGGAGCAACTCAAGGAGTTTGAGGAGCAAGACAAGCGCATCTCGACCGAGCTCGAGGCCATCCGAGCGGCAATGGCTGACCTCAACAAGGACAAGAAGAAGGACAAGAAGACAAAGTAAAACCCTGGGCTCCTTGTAATCACCAAGAAGGCGACCACCCCCCCCCCTCTCTTTTGCCATCAAAGAACGAGCGGCGAGCTCGCGGTTGAGTCCTCTTTTGTCAGATTCTTCTTAAAGTTGCTGTTTCGTTTCCCCCCTTTTTGTGTGTGCAGGTCTCTTTGATTTCTTTTGGATGTTTATTTCTTGTGTTGTTTAGTCTGATGGGTTTGTTGTTTTTGCTTTCGCTTTGCGCCTGTTTCACTTTTTGCTCTGCATTTAATTAACGGCGTTGGTTACAAAAATCAGCCTTATTTTTGAGTTAGGAATAATTGGGGGAAGAGAATAATTTGACATCCGACAAGCAGCAGCCACTCCTCACTTCGAGTGCAAAGCCATTGCTGTTGATCAGCCTTGGCCAGGCGGTTGTTGCTCGGGAGCGGTCGTCTGGTCGGCGTTGGGTGGGAAATCAAAATTGGCAGCGGCCGCTTTGAAATCCGAAAACTTGGCCATCATATCCGACTGGGTTGAAAGCAGTGTGACGAGCACACAACTGGATGAGCACGCATGTTCCGTTTGACAACATTGGGCAGATGTGGGAATCAACGCCTTACCATTGAGTGCTGCGTGGACGCATCCAGTCGCGAGTACACGCGAAGCGCCTCCGCGGACTGGAGTTGAGTCATTAACACAGTCAAATCGTCATCATCCGAGACATCCGATGTCCGTTTCGACTGGAGCTGACGAGCACACCATCAAGCACAAGCAAATGAGCGTTGATTTCTGCCAAAAAAAAAAAAGCCTGAGCAGCCTCCTTCTCATCAGCCGATACACACTCACCCAACCATTACTATGGTGCGGATCATCCAGGGAAGGGTCGACAGACTGGTGACGTCCACGCGGCATCGGAATTGCACGCGCCGGCGAGGCTGCAAGGTGGCTTGGAGTGTCCTCGCCGAGGGCGCCAGAGCCAGCACGCGACGAGCCGAGGCGCGAAGCGTCTCCGCTCTCGAAATGATGGGAATGATGCTGATGAGGTTGCGAATGATTCGGCTGGGGTGGCGACTGGTGGTTCATGGACTTGAAGGGAT
>NW_011887357.1:3787-4514 GCF_000151315.2 Capsaspora owczarzaki ATCC 30864 | reverse complement strand
ATTGGCGTGCTTGAACGGAGGAGTGCTGCTCAGCCATGTTCCGCTGCCGCTCGACACGACCGATGCGCGCCTGCTCGTGCTTGCTCCGATGCCCGGAGGAGACTGTTGCTGGTGAATCGCCCCAGAGGCCGCGGCAGCCGCCATCGCCGAAGCGGCTTCGTAGGAGCGGGGGCTGGAGATGAAGTAATGGGCCGAGTAGGACGGCGGCGTGCCAAACATGGCCGTGCTGTAGTTTTTGGGCAGCGATCCTCGATTGGAAATGTTCATGGCTTCGCTGATGCCAGCAGCTCCGGCAGCACCGGCAGCACCTGCAGCAGCCGCAGCAGTGATCGGGGCCGTGCTGCGCGACTGGAACGACGAAAGTGGCGGCGCCGCCTCGCCATCGTCGTGGTCAGTCGTGGGGGCAGAGTACCGATCCTCAAACATAGTGGGGGAAATGCGATCAAACAGTAGGTTTTGGTATCCGTCACCCAGAGCACTGGAAAGGTGCGTTGTGAGGTCTGCCGCAGAATGCGGCTGTCGAACCAATTGAGTGGGTTGATGGTGATACAGCTGGGCTGCCGAGTGTTGATGCGGCAGAGGATGGTGAGTGTGAAGCGGGGCTTTTGATTGCTCTTGCTGGTGTGGATGCGGTTGTTGGTGATGCTGCAGCTGCGCCGGCTGCGTGGAAAAACCCGGATTGTTGCGTTGGTTGTGTGTATGACTGTGCATGCGCGCCGACGACAGC
>NW_011887357.1:0-2718 GCF_000151315.2 Capsaspora owczarzaki ATCC 30864 | reverse complement strand
TGTTTCGTCAATCTCCAAGTTGAACTTGCCACAGAAAAAGCAAGCAAGCACAGAGTCAAGTGCTCAGTATCCAAGCATCCAACAATCTCAGAAACGCCTCAGAGCAATGCGCACTCGACGACCTACCCAGACCTTGCGCTGCTTTTCTGCAGCTGGCGTTGTGACAGCTGTGCTTGAGCTTGCACCCAGCGATCCGCCGCGGGCAGCAGCAGCAGAGGGCGACGCCTTGGATTGGGAGCGCAGGAGCGTCTCGGCCAAGCGCGACTGGAGCACTGCATGAGCCGCCTGCCAGCCGCACCGCCACCACAGAAACGCAAAGCAAGTCACATCCACAATCAGACAAGCAATCCCATCGACAAAGAGTGTGGCAGTGATGGCACGGAGCGGCAAGTCAACTCGGCGCTGCGTCATCACAAAACGTTCGTCGTCGTTTCCATTGGGACGCTCGAGCGCAGCAGCCACAGCCACACGCATCAAACACACACACAAAACACTTCTTTCTGACAGACGGAGCAAAAACTCGCGCGAAGGGGGAAGAACTGACCTTCGAGCGGAAGGACTGAAGCACGTTCAGAACGCCGTCCGAGTCCTGCTGCTGTTGCTGCTGCGAAGAAGAACTACTCGGTTGCGGGTTCATTGAAAAAAAAAAAAAAAGAAGAAGAAGAAAGATGAAGAGTGAAAGGGGGAAAAAGAACAAGAGGGATGGATTCAAGAAAAGTAGTAACACAACAGTGCATTGTACATGTAGAAAATGGTAGAAGAGGCTTAGAGGATCTCGTTCTCGATTTCAAGCACCAAAAGTCCTGTACAGTAAATACAGTACGTTGCATGTTGTTTGATCAAGGAAAGTACTGGGCTTCGTTAAAGTGCGCAAGGAATAGAGCGGGATGCACATGAAAGAAAACCAGTCGCAGCAGCACAAGCTTGTGCTTCAATATCAACAACGACTCGCCTCGTCGTCTCAGTCGTCGTTCTGATTCCCGCCAGCACCACCGGCGTAGTCATCGCCGGGACCAGACGTCGTGGCAGAGGACGAGGACCAGAATTGAGCCGCTTGGGCCAGCATTTCCTTTGGAATTTCCGAGCCTCGTACCGTAATGTTGTAGCACACTGAAACCAAATCAGAACGAGCGTGTGCAGAGTTAGAAACAGAAGTCACTTTGCAAGCCAAAATTCGTCCCCCCCCCCCCTCACCGGAGCCCGCGCTTACCTTGCTCGATTTTCTCCAAACTAGACTGCATCACACGCAGCTTGGCAGGCAAGTCCCGGATTCCAGTGCCGGTGAGCAAAGAAAACACTAGAACGAACAAAAAACAAGTCAGTGAGTCGATATGCAAGCACCCGTGCTTAGAACGGCTTTTGGGGGAGGAGGACCAACCTTGGGTCAAGGTTCGCACGAAGGATCCAATAAGCATCGGTTCTTGCTGGTTGCCAGAGCCTACGCTAGCAATCGCAAAGCGCATAAGCTCGCCCGTCAAGTCCGTCACGCCAAGGAGGTAGTCGGTGATTGTGACGGGGAACTGGAATTTTCGGTAAATAGCAAAATATCAGCAGCAGTCAGCACTCGAAGACGAACAAACCGCACGCTCGCGCACAAGTCAATACCCACAGAAAGAGCCTCATCAAACAACAATTGTTCTTCAAGTTGCCGTTGCGTAATCAACGTGGCGGTGGCTAGGTAATGGACGAACGAGACTGCTTCAATGTATTCCTGCATGCCAGGCGAGTAAGCTCTTGCATATCTGCTCTCGAATCGAGATCGCGTCGAGTAAGCACTAAGTGAGCGTCAAGGTCACCAGCTTGCCGATCAAATCACTCTCATCCAACAAAAAACACGAAACGAAACGAACGAAAACAAAGCACGAACGCAAACTTGCAGAATGGGATTCTGGTCGACCAACTCGACCGCCATTGGCCGGATTTGATTCTGGCGGATATCCTCTAGTGTCTGCAGTGCCTGTGCCACAATCGCGTCTCGTTGCTTGGCATCGGTTGCGCTGTGCAATTTGAATCCACGCCTCTTTGGTCAGCGAGTCATTTAGCAGAATCTCTCCAATAATTTTATTGCTGCGTTGCGTTTGTTTACCGCTGAGCTGCGAATATGACACGCTTGCTTTGCACGGTGAGGTCTCTGCTCAGCTTGACGAGTCGTTCGTGGCGATCGTTCTAAGAATCCAAGTGAATCAGACTGAGGTTTTTGAGTGATGCCTTTCCGCTTCGCTGAGATTCGACTCGGCTTTTACCTTTGCGTCCATGGTCGCAGCAAACTGTCTGAATAGCGTCATGGTTGGCGTGTCGTTGGACGTGTCGACTGCGACTCGCTTGGCTGCTTTGGTCAAACAAGTCAAAGTCAGTGTCTTCCACTCTTCTCCCAAGCGTGGATGAACAGACAAACGAGATCTAAAACACTCTGAACAAGTCATCACTTGCAAGCGTCGCGTTGTCCGCCTTCAAACCGCCGCTTTGGCGCAGTCGCTGGAGCACCAGCAGCAGCAGCAGCAGCAGCAGCGGATTCGGTCTCCATCAGCGAGTGGTTTTTCAAGCAAAAGAAAAAAGGACTGATGAATGCAAGCAAAAAGAGTCCCAATATTGATCGATCTGTCATTTGGATGATGATGATGACGATGATGATGATGGCAAGAGTCATTCAACCGAGTGCTGGCTTTCTCATTCATAGCATAGCTTTTCGTTTTCCATCCCCGATTTCCCCCCCCCCTC
>NW_011887356.1:3499-6482 GCF_000151315.2 Capsaspora owczarzaki ATCC 30864 | reverse complement strand
AAGTTTCAGCTTGCGCACAATTTCCCAAAAGCAATTTCCAACACCGATTTCAACACCGATTCAGAGAGATTGGAAGGCCGCTCGCTGGATCGACCAAGCTGACACGAATCACAAGAGTGGAATTGCCAGGAGAGGCCCACGAAGGGTGTGAATTGGAAGAGCAAAGTTGAACGCTCGCATCCAGCTGCTATTTTGGCTGTGGAACCGTCGCGTTCCTTGCGGTTGCTTCTTTTTCTGCGACGACATGATGGTCGAGAAAGCAACATCCCCCCTCCTCATACGCATACACACACAAAAACACTCATCGAGGCAGTAGAGACAGGGGGTCAAAAGTGAGGAAAACAACGAACAAAGCGAAAGTGCGAGCGAAAGCGTGTTGCGCTCCAAATGCAATGTACCAACACCAAAAGATCGAAATGAGACTGAACCTAAAATCAACACATTAACAAACGGCAAAACAACCAAGCCATGAGTCGGTGTCGGGAGTACCTCCGGTGCTGCACTTGCACCCTTCTCGTCCAACAACCATGCACGACAAACCAATGGTGCTGTGCTGCAACGGAATGGAGTATCAAGACACAAAACTACGAGTTTCATTCAAGTCGATCAAACTAGCAAAACAAGAACGAGCGAAAAGAAAACACCTGTCACCAAAACACGAACAAATCAACTTGCGCAAGGAACAACGCAAGGCACAAACACCCCCGCGACCCGCTAGTCGTAGTGCGAGCCTTCAGCGTTGGGGTTGGGGGCGGGTGCAGCAGGGCGAGGCGTGCTGTAGAGCGGGGCAGGGGCGGCAGACCTGGGGAGGCTGTAGGGACCCGTTTGAGCGCCGCCGTCACCCAGGTTGGAGTACTCTGGAGCAGGTGTAGGATTGTCGTAATCAGGAAGCGCATCGCCACCGCTCGCTTCCCGCATCTTGGCATTGAGATCGGCCGAGACGCCATCTTCTCCGTGATCCAGTGCAGCGTACTGCTCGGGATGTGCATGATCCCCGTCGGCATTCGAGCTACTGCGGCCAACGACGCGAGTGTACCCTGGTCCGTAGGCCGGAGCGACCTCTTGGCTCTTTGAATCGTTGGCATTGTCGTAGTGCTTGGTGATGCTCTCATATTCCGAGGACTGATGGCCGCCCAGGGAATCGTACGTCGCGTTGGTATCATATGTCGGGTTGCTGAGCGTGCCGTCACCGCCACCGCCACCGAGCGTGTCGTAAAGGCCTTCACGCGCACCGGGACGAACATCGTCGTACGTATCGTTGCGCTCCTCATTCAGTTGATGAAGCGGATTCAGCTCAATCTGACCGACAGCAGGGTCGTTTCGGTGCATGAGGGCGACCGCGACGGGCTTCTGCCGCTTGCGGCGACGAAGCACGACAATCAGCAAAAGCAACAGGAAAAGAGCGATAACGCTGGGGATGATGATGTAGATGGCAGCATCCACCGAGCTGGCACCAGAGGGGTTTGGCGCGGGAACATTGTCGACAATCAGCACGACAACAGCTCGAGTCGCACCGAAGCGTGCTCCACCGCCAATATCCTTCAAGCGGACAAACATGTACTTGGTGCTTTGATAGCCAGGAGTATCAAACACGGGAATGACAATCTCAGTCTCATTTTGGCCGTCAGCGAGGACAATTTCGTACGTCGAGGGATCAATGTCGCGTGTCATGTCGACTTTGGACTTGGGGAGGTAAACAGTGGAGAGAGCCAGATAGTCGGGCGACGAACTGCGATTGGTCGAAATCTCAAAGGTCATGTTGATGCGACCGAGTGCGGCAACTTCACGCCAAACGGGAAGGCGGATGTGAGTGGCATTCTGATAAGCCACATACACGACAGGCGTGACCTCGGAGGACGGGGCAAATTCCACAACACCGTGGCCATCATCATTTGCACGAATGGTGACGGTCGCCACCGAGGCCCACGAGACGAGTGCACCAGTGACATTCACCAGGGAAACGAAGAAGGTTTCGTCTGCTTCCGGAATGGTGTCTTCGGCGACACGGATGGAGAACTGCTGGGTACGGTCCGTGAGGGGCAGGACGTGAGTGTTGTTCTCGTTCGAAGCATCAAAGTCAGATCCTGGTGCCGTTCCAGTCATCGCATTCGTCGAGTAGGTAACATCGCCAGCGCCATCCAATTCTCGTACGACAGTGAATACAGCTGCACCGTCTGCTTCTTCCACTGAGAGCAATGTGTCTTGGAACCGGATGACACCGCTCGACGAGCTCGCATCGATAACGCATGGCAGATACGAGTCCAGCGAGCTGGTGGTCACGACAGACGTGGCTTCCTGGCCGGACGACGCGCCGTTCGCGACCAACTTGACACCAAACATCTCGTACGGCTCGTTGGCAAGGTCATTGGCGATTGGCCACGCCACGCTGACGGAAGACACGCCCTCGGCGAACGTCACGGCAATGTTGTTGACGTTGCCAAAGTCGGCGTTGGTCGTGTTCTCATTTACGAGCGAAACGACGCCAGAGACGGTGTGGAAGGTGCCATAGTAGCGGTGGATGGTCACGTTGACAAAGCCGCCTTCGTACACAATAAAGCGGTGCTGGCCGTTCGGACCAAGGGTCATCGGGCTGGGCAGTTCGATTCCGAGCAGGCCGTACGGGTTGTCGTTGCGGGCAATGCAGAGGTTTGTATAGTTGTTGACTGGATCGATGACGGCGCCGCCAATCGGCACACCGTCGAGCTGAGCGTAAAAGTACTCGTCCAGCTCGGGCACCGTGTCATCGAGAATGACGACATTCAGGTTCATTCGGTCCACACCGGCAGGGAAGATGACGCGTTGCTGGTTGGCCACGACATAGTCAGACATGGCACCCGATGCATTGCGTTGCGAGGCAAGACTGGCGTTGTTGAACACACCGTCGTGCGTCGACCACGTGAAGGTAATGTCTCCAAACAGGCCACCCGCGCGTCGAAGCAACACCTTGACCGTGTTGTTGGGTTGCGCGACACCGCCAACGATG
>NW_011887356.1:0-3066 GCF_000151315.2 Capsaspora owczarzaki ATCC 30864 | reverse complement strand
GGCAGTGACGGCTGCTGTGGCATAGTCGCCAATGTATGGAGGGCGCGCAGTCGAGCCAATCAATGTGGCATTGGTGATGGTGTACGTGTAGACGGTATCGAACGAGGGCGCGGTCGACATGGCAAGCGGCACGGTCAAAACAGCAGTCAGCTGGTTCACAGCGATGACCACAGAGAACCACTGCGGGGCGGGCTGGCTACGGTAGATGGTGACATTGACGGCGCGTGCCAAAGACGAAGCCGACACGCGTTCGACAGTGAGGGCATAGCTTCCAGCAGTAATGTTGACGCTGAAGGCGCGCGAGGCTTGGGCAAAGCGCACCGTGCCTGCTGCGTTAATGATGACAGTGGCGTTGTTGAAGCGATCAACGACCAGGTGGACTGGGTCGTGCAACTGGATGTTCAAGCTCTGCAAGTTGGTCGTGAAGCTGTTGCTCAGAATGGCCACCTGAATCACGCGGGACGTATCCGACACGTTGAAGACCAACGGAGACGCCGTCAAGACCACATAGTCCACACCCGCAGTGGCGTTGGTGCCGACGACTGAGAACTGAACGCTCGAGAGGTCGACCGAAGCGCTCGCATTCACTTGCAGCGTCACAGTAATGTTTCCGCTCGCGGGCTTGCTGACAACCATGACGGACGAGTCGGCAAAGGACACGGCACTGACGTGAGCGCACCAGCCGTTGTGCGACACGTACGCGTCGCCAGTGTAGCCAGCGTTGCAGGTGCACGTGAACGAGCCTGGCGAGTCGACGCACGCGGCATTTGCCACGCATGGCGACTGCCCGCATTCGTTCGTGTTGACACATGTACCCGCAGTCCCCGCACCGGTAAATCCAGCATTGCAGGTGCAGTAAAATCCGCCATACGTGTTGGTGCAGCTTGCGTGCGAGTCGCAGTTGTGGGTGCCAAGCGTGCACTCGTTGTTGTCGGTACAGTCCTTGCCGTTCGGCGCCAATGTGAATCCAGCAAAGCAGCCACAGTAGTACGAGAGCGGAGTGTTGGTGCAGTCTTGAGCGCAGCCGCCCTGCCCTGCTGTGGCGCATTCATCAATACCCGTGCAGCCATACTCGCCGCGACCGTCGCCGTTCTGGTTGTAGCCGGGCATGCAACTGCAGGTGTAGTCGCCGATCGTGTTGGTGCAGTTCTGGGCGCACAGGTTTCCGCCTCCCGGAGCGCACTCGTTGACATCGAGGCATTGGAGTCCGGCAACCGTTGTCCATTGCTCATCGAAGCCGCATGTGGAGGTGACGGGCGTAGCAGTGTAGCCTGCGCTGCACGAGTACTTGCAAGTGCATTGATACTCTGAGCACGTGCAAGAAGTGCCATCGGTTGCGCGCGCAGAGTTTGCTGGTGCGACAGGGAAGGCGCCGCAGGACTTCTTCACGTTGCATTCGGTGCCCTTCCAAGCGTCGCAGCAAACCTTGACACCACCAGCTTGGCACGAGTAGCAAGCAGAAGCCGTGTTTTGTCCGAGGCAGTACACGCACTGGAACCCAGGCTGTCCCGACGTGCCAACTTGCCAGTAGTTGGTGGAGCAGGTGCCGCAGTCTTTGTCCTGGTAGCCAGGGTTGCAGATGCAATAGCCTGTTGAGGGATTGCAGTCGGTACAAGCGGGAGGGTTTCCAGCATGGCAGTATTCACCGCAGTTGTTATTGTAGTAATCCGTGTCACAGTTGGCTCGGTACGCGACATAGATGTGGTAGACGGACAAATCGTCGCTGCCAGTTGTTCCTCCGAGGTCGTACCAAGTGCCGGCCGCGACGTTTCCGTAGTCAGTGTTGACGTTCATGGCCTGGTGGTCAGCTGGCGTGTTGTATCGACCCATGTCGTCGTTTGCGCTGGTGGGATCGTAGTCGTTGCAATTAAAGTACCAAATGATCTTGCCCCCAAAGTTGTCGATCGGCTGGTTGTTGTAATAGTACGAGTTCCAAACGGGGTTTGAAGAGTCGTCGTACTCGCCGAGATTTTTGGATACCGCAGCAGCGGGCGGAAACGTTACAGACGAACTGCATTCCGTGTCACCTACAATTGCAATGTTCAACAATGGATTTAGCACACAAGAGCACCGGATGCCAGGCACACAGTTGTGCAGCACTTACAGGAGCCACCGAATGGATCGCAGTCGCCTTCGACGTTCATGCCATGAATGTATGCTGTGACATACGCACGGTACTGCACTGCGAATGCGGGCTGATTGCCCCATGCAATGGCCAAGAGGAGCGTCAAGCACAAGGCAGCCGCGCTCGTCATTTCAGCAGCTCTGGTCTATTGGGGGAAAAGGGAACATGGAGTGAGTGGTTTGTTGTCAGACGTCTTCCACTCAACAAACGAGCTTGATCATGCGGTAAATGTGATGCTGTGTGACAGTTGTGCTCTTGTTTTGTCGGCGGTGCACATTTTGTGCGTCACATAAGGCAATTTGAGCAATTTGGGGAAAATCAATGTTGACCATGTTTTTGTTTTTGGGAATGTTGTTTTGTCGTTTTGTTTTGGTGTTGTTTTCGGATCATTTTGCAAGGATTCGCGCCCAATCATGTGTGCGTCATTGCAATATTGCATTTGGGGGCAGTGTGAGAATCCAGTTCCATGAGAAAAGGCAGCACCCCCATTCCCCGAAATGCACGCTCGGATTCATCCAGCACCATCTGCTGTGCATGATCAGCCGCAATGCCACACACACGCACAATGCGCAAGACAGTCCCTCGCGCCGGCGCAGCGCAGTCACTATACACTACAAGGGGGTTATGGGAAAAAAACAATATACAAAGGGGATTTGAGCGGCGACAAACAAAAACAAATGCAGACCCAAACCCCAACAAACCACAATTAACCAAAACCGTAGTTTCCCACGAATGCGACGCACGCGACGCCGGTTTGGTCGGCAAAGCAAGACGAAAGAGGTGTGCTTGTTCGTTGACGATGAAACAAAAGAAATAGTGGTCCAAAGAGACAGCACAGCAGGACGGAGAGAGAGGGAGAGAGAGGGAGAGAGAATACAGCCACAAGGAGTGCAGCGCGGGGGTGGGGTGCATCCCAGAAAACAAAAAAAAATCAAGAGCCG
>NW_011887355.1:3398-6576 GCF_000151315.2 Capsaspora owczarzaki ATCC 30864 | reverse complement strand
CCCCCCCCTCCCAATTCGTCCAGACTCGACATCTGGACGTTGCACTCACCGGTGCCTCCTAACTGACTCTCTCTTTTCTTCTTGAACAATTCCTTAGTTTACTTGCTGTGGTATCACCAGCTACAGTGACTGGAACCCCCAGACTCCTCCCCAGTCTTGCTGCGAGCACAATGAGAGCTCCCCAACTTGCGGCTCGACCACTTCCAATCTTTACGATCGCGGCTGCGCTTCCGAGTTCTCGAGCTTTATGGAAACCAACCTCCTCGCTATTGGCATCACTGCTGTCATTATTGCTGTTCTTCAGGTAACCAATCCAATTGTTGCTTCGTTGTTTCAGGCATTTTGGCGTGTTTTTTTTTTTTTTTGTGTGTGTGTGTGTGTGCGTGTGCTTGTACGGTTTCGTGGCTCATTCATGCTGATCGACTTTCCATTTTCTCGCTCTTTCTCCCTCCAACAGCTGATCTCCATCTCCGCTGCTCGTTCTGTGTACCATGACATTGAGGGCACCTACGCTTAAAAGTGCAACTCTGGTTTTTGTTTGTCCTCGTTTAGTCTCGATTTTCGCGCTTCCCAAGTGTTCCTTTGGCTTGTTGCCTTCGCCTTCTACTTCTCAGAGCATTGTTTTGTTTGTGCCTAGATTGTGAGATTTGCTCCGGCCGCCAATGTTAGTTTCGCCAATGAACTTTGCTTTGGTTGAAATTTTATTTTTTGAAGTGTATCCAACATAGAGCGATTCAAACGCCACATCTCGGCGAGACTCGTTGGGTCGAACTTGAACATGCCAACCCTCGCGCATTTGTCGGATGATGGGATGACGCGCTCTAAGCATCGTTGTTGACTTCAACGTTTGTGTACACAACGTCCGAGGTGGAAGTCTGGACGTGCGGATTCTCGTAAGCGGGCAGCTCTGCAACCGGGGAGCTGGAGCTTGAGCTCGGAGCTTCGTACGCGATCGAGTGCCTCGCTGCATTGCTGTTCGAGTTGCTGTAGAAAGGGTGTTCCGGCACTGGCGGAGGACGGATGGAGTCGTACAACCCTTCCCCAGACTGCTGATCGCTGCCAAGCCGATGGGTCTGAGCCAGAAATTCGGCCATTTTGGCCGACGCAAACGGATTTCCGCTGGGACTCGCTGCGTTGGTGTGCAGTGGAGGATTGTTCGCCTCTGCATACATGGCCGCTTCGTTCCCATGATCGGAAAGAGGATTGGCCAGCATGGCTATCGTGGACATGGGAAGGTCCACAGTTTCAGAGCGTGCACGCCGAGATGATAGAGCAGCTTCAGGCTTGCGGGCATTGCGGCGGCGGCGACGCGCAACCAGCACAAGCACGAGGATGAGGACAAGCAGGAGCACACCAGCAACAGCCACCACAGGAATAATGACAGCCTTGTCGATCGAGCTCGCTGCTGCAACGCTGCAACGAGCGTTCGTCGCGTTCGTGCACACCACGTTCGCATAAGCACAGTCGGGTACAGCCGCGCAGGCCAAGCATTGCTCGGCGTCACCCGCAGTTGCGTTTGGCGAAATGTACGTGGTGGACTTGCAAGTCTCGCAAATCGAGTCATCCAGAGAAGTGCAAGTCACAGAAGCGCAGTTCGTCACGTTAGTGCAAGCGCTGCACGTGCGGTCGGTCAGATAGGTGCAAGCAACCACCTCAAACTCGTTGGAGGCGCACTCAAGACACGAGTGACACGTCGCGCTCGTCGTATTGTAGAACGTGCCGACAGGGCACTGCACGCACACAGAGTCGGTGGTGTCGGTGCACGATACTTGAGCGCAGTTTTCAAGCGGCGTGCATTGCGTGCAGTTTCGGTTGGTGGCATGCGTGCACGCTTGCGACTCAAACGTGCCAACCTGGCAGGTGTCGCACGCCGCACACGCGTCTTGAGATGGCAGAGCAACGTCAGAAGAGCCGGGCACCAGGTAATGCTCCGAAGCACAGGCAGAGCAGCGGCCGTTGATTGGCGAGGTGCAGGAAACTGGCACATTGCAATTGCCAATGGCAGTGCAGACTCCGCAAACACGATCGACGGATGGACTGCATGGGGACAGCGAAAAGTTGCCCACACCGCAAGACGCGCACGCAGTGCAAACATCAGACACTCCTGAGCGCAGAGTCAAGTAGAAATCCGTCGCACAAGTGTAGCAGCGGGTGTTGCCAGCACCATAGCAGGTCTGCTGAGATGCGCAGTTTGAGACCGATGTGCACGAAGTGCAAACTCGGTTGGTCGACGTGGTGCAAGCAACCGATTCAAACTGGCCCAGTGCACATGTGCTGGCGCATGGCGAGCAGACATCAGCACCGCCAACAGTCGTCCGATAATAGCCGGATGCGCACGCCGAGCACTGTGAGTTGCCGCTTGTCGTGCACGTCACTTGTCCAACACAGTTTGCAACGGACGTGCATGTGGTGCAGACGCGATCAGCTGCGGCGCCGCACGCTGCGCTTTGGAACTGACCGACAGCACAGCTGCCCGAGCAAGGAGCACAGCGATCGGGTGTGGATCCGGTTCCAGCAATCAAGTAAAAGTTGCTGGCACACGCAGTGCATCGAGAGGTACTGCTGGATGAACACGAAAGCGTGCCTCCACAGTTGGCGATCGCTGGGCATGCCGTGCACACTCGGTTGCTTGCCGTCGTGCAAGGGGTTGTTTCAAAAGTTCCTGTGGTGCAGGCCGCAGTGCAGCCCTGGCACGTGTCGCTCGAGGCACCCGCCACTTTGTAAAAGTTCGCGGCGCAAGTCGAGCAGCGCGAGTCCGTGCTCGATGTGCATGTTGTGCTCGAGGCGGCGCACGAGGTGACGGCAGTACACGAAGTGCAAATGCGGTTGCTCGTGGGAGTACAATCCTGCGATTGAAAGGAGCCAGCAGAGCATGCGGACGTGCAAGAAGTGCAGGCAGTTGCAGACGACGAATCATGGTCCCATGTTTCAGTGCCGCAAGTGGTGCACGTCGTGCCGGCTGCGGGCGCATAGTTTCCAGGAGGACAAGTGATCGCCGCGGTGGCAGAGTTGGAATCGTGATCAAACGAGCCCGCGGGAACGTTAAAGTTGGTGCAGGGTCCAGCCTTGGCTCCGGTTGAAGTGTCCGTGCCCGCGCTGCAGGCAACACAGGCTGTCTCAACCAACGAATCGTGATCCGTCATGCCAGCAGGCACTGGAAATTAAACACAAACTGACC
>NW_011887355.1:0-3020 GCF_000151315.2 Capsaspora owczarzaki ATCC 30864 | reverse complement strand
GCGCGGGCCGAGTGAACGGCACAGAGCACAACCAGCAGAATTGCCAGTCGCAACGTCGCCATCTTGTTGCGCTCGGTCGTTTTGGTCTTTGAGAAGCTGAGGTAGAAATCGAGCGCCTGCGAGCACAAAAGGGAAAACAAACAGTGCGATGCGACGATGGGACAATGTATGGTGAGTTGAACAGTTTGTGATATTTGGTGTTGGGAAGAGATCGGTTCACACAAAACAAAAGGGATAAAGTCGCAACGAATCGCAGCACCATGTCCACACTCTCAAGTCATAACTGTCCAATGGTTGTGGAAGAAACAGTAGCGGCAACAAATCCGGAAGACCGCGAGAAGTTTGTTATCAGTTTGTTTATCAACACAACCCCATGGCAATTATTCCCCTTTTGTACCACCCTGCCATTCACTGTCTCGCCGACCCTGCCCTCAACCAAGCAAAAAAGGTCATAAAATGACCAAGTGAAAACAAGTGGCTGGCGGAGTGCCTGTGCACAAGTTGATGAGGAGCCCCCTTTCCACAAACAACCTCGGATCAAATCCAAAACCCAACAAAAAAGGAACAAAATGAAGAAACTCAAACAAACAAACCGCAGCCGACACGATCGCACGAGTCAGTGCCAAATGCATGCCGTGATCAGCCACATGTTCAGCGATTCCCGTCGAAGAGTTTTTCAGGGAGAGAGAGAGAGAGAGAGAGAGAGCATTGAACAAAACATGGACAAAGCAGATCTCGCTTACAAAAAAACGAAACCGCGAGGCTGAAGAAAACAACAAAACCAACAAAAGAAGCAAAGATAACAAAACAAAAAACAACGAGTGGACTGGTAATTATCAACCAGAAGCGTCTTTGTTTTCTATTGGTCCTCAATTGCATTTGTACAAAAAGTAGGTCTACATGTGTGTGTGTGTGTGTGTGCTCAACGCAGGCATCACTACAACGCATGGCCATGTTTCTTCAATGCCCATGCATTGGTTTGAAAGCGGCAGTCGGCAGACACGCGCGTGGTTGGGGCAAACCTCAACCCTCAAACAACCGCCACACGTGTTCCAGTTCTGCTTCGACCTGAGCCCTGACCACTGACTGAATTTTGACTAGAGCACTGCATGTGCTGGGGTATCGAGCAGCGCGTCTCATTCGACTTCGTACCGGCGCAGCGGCGTTCGAGATCGCGCGATTGACCGCCAGAAGGTTTTTTTGTAAAAAAAAAAAAAAAAAATCAAACAGTCCTTTCCTCTTCCTCTTGATCCGACCTATGTTATGATTGGATTCTGCTCCAGTTGAGTCGCAAAAAGAACCTCTTTTATGAGTTTGGATTCGTTTGGGATTCCACAAGCTGCACAACTCCCAATGTCGATCATCACTCTGGATCACAGCCAAGTCCTCCTCACGATGGCCGTTCCACGATTATCGCGGGCATGAAAACGGCCTTCTGCTGCAGCAGTGCACATGCCGCCAACTAGTGCGTTCTGATCCGAAAACATGACATTCCGACGCTTGGCGAACGCTGAAACTGTCGTCGCGTCGGTCAAGCCTCTACAAGATTGCTCAGCGTATCTTGTTTTGCCGCTGAATCATTCGCTCCAATGTAGTAGATGTACTCGATTGTGGTGCTTGTCTGCCAGTGAAATGAACCAAAACCAAAAGTAAAGGGTTGATAAGAAAACAAAAGCCAAAAAAACGAGCAAAAAACAACCACAAACCAACCCTTCACCTCTTTGTTGTCCCAGATGTGACGCCAGTTCTTCCAAGCTGCTGCTGCTGCTGCTGTTGATCATCATGCTGTAAAATTCGCTTGATGGTCTGCTTCGTGAGGCACTCATCGACATGATCAGTAAACTCAACCAGGTTCTGGCAGACTTGTGGCCTTTGACAGATCGGACAAACGTGCGATGGTTGGCTGGGAGTATTAGCTGCAGTGGATGAAGAGTCGGCGGCACTCGGATCCAGCCGAGGGCGCTTGAAAGCCGCTGCAGTCTGCTCTGTTAAGCGATGCTTCATCGCTTGGTACATTGTTGTTGCCGTGTGGATGCGACCGTTGCTCACAGGTGCGCTTCCAAGACTTGGAAGTGCCCCTCTTGAGGAGGCGGCTGTCCCGACTTGCTGGCCGTTTGGGTGTGATGCGTTGTCCAGAGACGCCGAGTCGGCCGCAACCGCAGCCCAGTCATCCTCGTCGTTATCGCCGTCCTCGGCATCACTATCGTCCGAAATTTCAATGGCATCGTTGGAACACACCCTTTGCCTTTGCCGCGCTGCTGCCTTACGATCTTTACTGGCATTGCGCGCTTCAATCTCGGAAGTCAGATGCCTCGAGCTCAAAGCGAAAAACCGCTCAATGCCGCTGGCCTTGGCGTGGGCAGTGCTTGGCGTGCTGTCCAGTAGCTCGCCCTCGCCAGCGCCCGGGGTGGAACCAATCGTGTTGCTGATAGAGGAAGAAGAAGAAGGAGGAGGAGGCTCGGTAACGAGCGCAGACAACCGCACCCCCATCAAGCGGAGTCGCAGCGGCCCGCCTGCGCGCTCGCTCTGCTGGATTTCGTCCTGCAGAATCTTTGAGGCCAATTCAAACATCTCTGAGGCAGAGGAAATGTACCGCTGTGAGGAGGCTGCGCGGGTAAACATGCGAAAATCCACCATTTTTAGCTTGACGGTGACGGTTCGGCCGCGAAGCTTGCACGAGTTCACATCAGCCGCCAGCTTATGGCACAGCTCTTCGCACTTGGCCAACAGGGCGGTGGGCGTGTTGATCTCGCGAAAGGTGCGCTCGACCGAAATGCTCTTGCGATCATTGTCTGGAACGGCAAAGCCAAAGCCAAACGCTGCCGTCGGGGTGGCGACTGCATCGGCTTTGACAGCCTCTTCGTACCGACTAGACCCAGCACCGAGTGACACGCGCAGGAAGAAATCAAACGAAATGGGGGAGAAGAGCTGAAACAGGTCGTACCGGTGCGCAAACATGTCCTCGCAAGTCACAATGCCCAGCCCATTGAGCATGCGCTCTGTCACCTTGCCAATGCCAG
>NW_011887354.1:5570-6609 GCF_000151315.2 Capsaspora owczarzaki ATCC 30864 | reverse complement strand
GGTCGCTTGCCGAATGTCAGATTAAACCGAATCACCGAAGCGAGGTCTCAACGACGTAAGCAACATGGCGTCAAAGCGAGTGTCGGTTTATAGAGGGGACGAGCGAAAAAAGGGGACGAGCGACAGAGTGCGACAGAGTGCGACAGAGTGAGAGCGAGTGAATGGGAAAACATTAAAAAAAAAAAAACAATATAAAAAAAATAGAGTCGGCAGCATAACCAGCGCGTCGAACGATGACGACGACGGAGATGAGACGGTGGGCTGGGGAAGCGCGAGGTGGAACGATAGACGGGCAGAGCCACGACGAACGAGCTACATCAGCAGCAGCAGCAGGGTTCAGCAGCAGCAGCAGCAGCAGCGACAGAGCGACAAGGTCGAGAGTGGAACAGAGCGGCAAATACACAAAACGTTGTTTTGGCTCGACGCTCATCGTCATCTGTCTCCACGCAGAGACACACACACACACATGCAGATACACATGCATGCATTCACATATGATTGCTGCTTGGGTGTGTTGACAACTCATCGCGCATCCCGTTTGCTCGCTCATTATTGCAGCAAAACAACAATAAACATGGAAAAGCGATTCAAACAATGCCACTAACAAAATAATTTAAAAAGAAAAACAATAAAAAGAAAAAATTCGAGACTGACGGATTTTTGGTGGATTTCATTGATTTGTGGAGAACGGAGCGAGAAACGGATTCAACGCATGGAGTTGGAGGCTCATGGGATGTATCGCGACCAGTCAACGAGAAGCGACGAACTGATAACAAGGACAACTCTGCGAGCGCGCAGGAAATGAAAGAGACGGACTGACAAAATTTAAGCAAAACACACAAACCACAAACAATCCGCGGCGGTGAATCATCCGATCGAAACAGGAGACGAACAGCTCGGACAAAGAGCTGAACACGAGCAAGTATGTGTTGCCATACATGTTTTGTCACGGAGTGGATGGAGAATGCAGTGCAGCGTCTCGAACGAGCGTTTCCGCGTGATCTATCGACCGAACTGGAACAAAACTTCCCACCGCTCC
>NW_011887354.1:0-5170 GCF_000151315.2 Capsaspora owczarzaki ATCC 30864 | reverse complement strand
CCGCAGTTTCACCTCTCGAGCTGCTATTTTTTGACACACGCGATCTTTGAAATAAAGTGCTCAACAACGGGGTGCTAACGAAAAAAACCTTTGCACCCTCGAATCCAGGCATATTGGAACAGAGAGAGATACTGGAATTGCAATCAAAATCCTGCAGACATTCGTTCAATACTCGACGACTCTTCAAGGGCGCGACACACAAGTCAATCAAAGCCGCAAAAGCAGGCGGATTGTGTTCACAACAGAGCCCCGATCTCACGGATCGGTGTTCCATCCTCAAAGTTTTTCAGAGCTTTGACGAGCTGCGTAAAGCTTGGACGTAGTTCTGGGATGGAGTTCCAGCAACTAAACATCAAGCTAAACAGGTCAGTTGAGCAGTGCTCCGGCCTGGGTAGTCGACCACCAGCCTCCAGATGAGCCAGTGCCTCAGCGCCATTCATCTTGCCGTACGGCATTGCGCCGTAACTAGAGCATTCCCCTACCAACGTGCACAATAAAAAGTCAAATCTCGACGCAAGAGCAAGTATCAGCGGAAAATGACGCGACTTACAGGCAGTCACACCAAACGACCACACATCCGACATGGACGAGAACTTGCGGAAGGTCATTGTTTCCGGTGCCATCCACTACAATCACCAACACACTCAGAATCACATACTACCAGCAGTGGAGCCATCTGACTCAACCCACCTTCACGGGAAGTTTTCCTCGCGTTTGCATGCGATAGTAATCTTGCTCATCCGTCAATTCGCGGGAAAGCCCGAAATCGGCAATCTTGACCACCATTCCTTGCCCCACAAGGCAGTTGCGCGCGGCAAGATCTCGGTGCACAAAGTTAAGCGTGCCCAGATACTCCATGCCGAGAGCAATCTGGCGAATGGCATGCACCTGCTCGTTGTGCGTCCACCAAAGCGAATACAGCTTGGACTTTTGCAGCAGCGTGCGCAAATCGCCGTACTGCACAAACTCTAGCAGAACGAGATGGGGCTCTGACTCGACCAGAGCCGCAAGCAACCGCACGACATTCGGATGCACAAACGGCGCCATCAATCTCGCCTCAGCCTCAAAGTCTTGGCGAGATTTCTCGTCAGCGTCGGCCTTGGAAGACTTGACTGCAACCAGCACGGTTGGCGACGCTGTAGGTCCGAGCAAGGTTTGAGCTCTTGTGGGCAACACGTTGAAAGGCACTTGACCCAGTGACACATCGCCAAATTCACCACTGGCAAGGTGCTTCCCAATGGTCAAGCCTTCGCGAACGCGACGAGAATTGCTGCCGGCAACATACGCGCTCGTATCATCGTCAACCACCTCCTCTGGCGGGGCGGTCGGGACAGCTTGATACGACTGTTGTTGAGCGACCGCCGCATGGGATGGAATGTCCGCTTTGTCGTGTGCTCCAGCCGAATGGTTTTGAGGGGAAGTTGTCACTTCATCAGCCTCCTGGTAGATGGGACTGGCAGCGTTCTGCGATTCTGGCTGCAGCTTTTGGCTGGGCTTGGAGGAGGTTGAGCCGTCATCCTCGATGCGAGATTCACTCGAATGGGCCAGAGGAGACATTGTCATTTCAATTGTCGTCTGATCGATGACGGGACCGGCAGAGTCCTTCGGTCGTATGACAGAGCGTTGCGAGCGCCGGCGCCGCAACACGATAAAGACCACTGCAATGAGCGCAATGACTGCCACGGACGCAACGACAGCAGCGATGACAGCCGCCGACGAGGATGAGTCTTGGGATCCAGCGCCGAACTGTGCAATGGAAGATGCAACAGAAGCAGCAGATGCCGATGCGGTTGACGCGGCAGAGGCTGAGAGGGCAGAAGCAGCAGAAGCAGCAGAGGCTACAGATGCGGACGCCCGAGAGGCTGAAGATGCAGCAGCAACGACGGAAGCCAACGATGCGGTCGCGGAAACATCAGACGCAATGGATGCTGACGACGCGCTTGCAGCAGATGCAATTGACGCTGACGATGCAGCTTGTGTAGACGCAACTGAAGCGGCAGAGGCTTTGGATGCTTGTGTCGCAGCCGACGCAACTGAAGCGGCGGAGGCTTTGGATGCTTGTGTCGCTGCTGACGCAACAGAGGCGGCGGAGGCTTTGGATGCTTGTGTCGCAGCTGACGCAGCCGACGTACCAGATGCAACCGAGGCAGATTGCGTCGACGCAACAGAGGCGTCGGAGGCTTTAGAAGCTTGCGTCGCTACTGACGCAACATATGCAATCGAGGCTGACGATGCAGCTTGTGTAGACGCAACTGAAGCGTCGGAGGCTTTAGATGCTTGTGTCGCTACTGACGCAACATATGCAATCGAGGCTGACGATGCAGCTTGTGTAGACGCAACTGAAGCGGCGGAGGCTTTGGATGCTTGTGTCGCTGCTGACGCAGCTGACGCAACAGATGCAACCGAAGCAGATCGCGTCGATGCAACTGAAGCGGCGGAGGCTTTGGATGCTTGTGTCGCAGCTGACGCAGCTGATGCAATCGAGGCAGACGATGCAGTGACGACGGACGCAAGGGACGCCGAGATCGCCGAGGTCGCGGAAACATCAGATGCGATAGATGCTGATGACGCGCTTACAGCAGATACAATCGAGGCAGACGATGCAGTAGCGATGGAAGCAAAGGACGCAGAGATCGCCGAGGCCGCGGAAACGTCAGACGCAATGGATGCGGATGACGCGCTTACAGCAGAGCCGATCGAAGCTGACGATGCAGCTTGTGTAGACGCAACTGAAGCGGCAGAGGCTTTGGATGCTTGTGTCGCAGCCGACGCAACTGAAGCGGCGGAGGCTTTGGATGCTTGTGTCGCTGCTGACGCAACAGAGGCGGCGGAGGCTTTGGATGCTTGTGTCGCAGCTGACGCAGCCGACGTACCAGAGGCTTTGGATGCTTGTGTCGCAGCTGACGCAGCCGACGTAACTAGATGCAACCGAGGCAGATTGCGTCGACGCAACAGAGGCGTCCGAAGGCTTTAGAAGCTTGCGTCGCTACTGACGCAACATATGCAATCGAGGCTGACGATGCAGCTTGTGTAGACGCAACTGAAGCGTCGGAGGCTTTAGATGCTTGTGTCGCTACTGACGCAACATATGCAATCGAGGCTGACGATGCAGCTTGTGTAGACGCAACTGAAGCGGCGGAGGCTTTGGATGCTTGTGTCGCTGCTGACGCAGCTGACGCAACAGATGCAACCGAAGCAGATCGCGTCGATGCAACTGAAGCGGCGGAGGCTTTGGATGCTTGTGTCGCAGCTGACGCAGCTGATGCAATCGAGGCAGACGATGCAGTGACGACGGACGCAAGGGACGCCGAGATCGCCGAGGTCGCGGAAACATCAGATGCGATAGATGCTGATGACGCGCTTACAGCAGATACAATCGAGGCAGACGATGCAGTAGCGATGGAAGCAAAGGACGCAGAGATCGCCGAGGCCGCGGAAACGTCAGACGCAATGGATGCGGATGACGCGCTTACAGCAGAGCCGATCGAAGCTGACGATGCAGCTTGTGTAGACGCAACTGAAGCGCCGGAGGCTTTGGATGCTTCTGTCGCAGCTGACGCAGCAGATGCAATGGACGCGGACGATGCAGCAGTAATGGAAGCAACAGACGCCGACAGAGCAGATGTGGCGGAAACAAGAGACGCAATTGAGGCAGAGGCGGTTGAGGCAATGGACGCTGAGGATGCGGTAGCAAGTGACGCAAAAGATGTTGAGAGCGCCGAGGCAGCCGAAGCAGATTGCATGGACGCAACTGATCCGATGGAAGCAAGAGGAACGCAGGATCCACTCATCATGTCGTAGCCTTCATAACACTGAGTGCACACTGCGGACGAGCTGCAAAACAAACAATTGGTTCCGCAACACGAGGCGCTCCCTGAGGCATAGCAAGTGGCACACGCTATATCGCACTCTGCAGCACAAATGTCAGTGAAACGATCACTTGAGATTATACACCAGTCAGCTCGAACGCTTACTGTAGGGCTGGGATGCGCTGCCGTATGTGCTAGGCGGAGCAACAGTGTTACCGCCAAAGGTAAAGTTGTTGGGGCTCAGTTCGGACCGGTACCAATACCCCAAATACAAAAGCTTTGGCAAGCCCTTGAACAGACCAGGCGGCAAAGTGGTGAAGGGATTGTCATCCAAATACCTACGAGAACCGCAAACTCATGTAAGAGGCAAATAGCACATATGCGTTGCGAGTTCTCGCTTACAGTTGAGTCAGCTTCGTCAGGCCTGTGAATGCGTTTGCGGAAATACCGGCAATGTTGTTTTGATTTAGATACCTGCGGATGGAGTCGCAAATGAGTGAGCTGCTGTGCGTGATTCTTCAGGACTTTTGCTGCTTACAGTGAAGTCAGCGCGTTTAGACCTGTGAATGCGTTGGCGGCAATGCTGGTGATCTGGTTACTGTTAAGGGACCTGCAAATTGTGAAGTAAAGGAGTAAGTCGTTTGCGCGTGCTTTTTCATGACTACTCATGACTACTGCGCATGTGTACAATAACTGCAGCGCGCTCAAGCCTGTGAATGCTTCGGCGGAAATGCTTGTGATCTGGTTGTTGTCCAGGGGTCTGTCAAGTGGATCGCAAACCATTGAGTTACTTCAGCTTGGTTCTTCATGACTTTGCTTCCTTACAGGTGGGTCAGCGCAGTCAGGCCTGCGAATGCGGCTGCAGCAATGCTTGTGATCTGGTTGTTATTCAGAGATCTATAGAGAGTTTCGCATAAATGAGTCATTGTGCGATATTCTTCATGACTTTGCTTGCTTACAGGTACTGCAATGCAGTCAGGCCAGCGAGTGCGTTTGCAGAAATGCTGGGGAGTTCATTGTAACTCAGATACCTGAAGATGCGGTCACCAAAGAGTGAGTGGTTTGGGCGTCATTTTTCATGATCTGCCGTGCTTACAACACGGTCAGGGCTGTCAGGCCGGTGAATGCGTTTGCGGAAATGCGAGTGATCCTGTTGTTATTCAGAGATCTACAGAGAGTTTCGCATAAATGAGTCATTGTGCGTGATTCTTCATGACTTTGCTTGCTTACAGGTACTGCAATGCAGTCAGACCGGTGAGTGCGTCTGCAGAAATGCTTGAGAGTTGGTTTTGAACCAGAACCCTGAAGATGCGGTCGCCAATCCGTGAGCGGTTTGTATGCCATTCTTCATGATCGGTCGT
>NW_011887353.1:0-6228 GCF_000151315.2 Capsaspora owczarzaki ATCC 30864 | reverse complement strand
CCCCCCCCCCCAGTTCCAGTCAGCATAAATAAACGTTTACTTTCATAAAACATCGTCACTTGGCGAAATTCAATCCCACAAACCAACAGTACCTCACTCGCTCGCAGCCCTTCACCCCCCGCCCCACCCATCGGCACATCCTCGTCCCTCCCTACAACTTCAAGTCTGTGTTTAATCGTCTCTCTGAGTAACCGGCGTCAAACCGATCTCATGGCAACGACAATCGCGACGCGTAGCAAAGTTTTATTCAAGTCGGCAGTTTCACGCATCGATACACGACGGTTCTTGGCTCGAGTTGGCGCCAAAACAGGCCCGCTTCCTCACTCCCTCCAATAGATGCGCTCGATTGAAGGCTATCATCGATCCAGCTTCCAGAGTGAAGCGGCCGACAGGGGACGACCAGGGGCTTCTCAAGCAAAGCGTGTGCAATCATTGCATTTTGAGTTGATTCTCATTCAAATGCATTTGCTCAGACATTTTTTCTATTATTGTTTCTTGTTTTTTTTTCTTTTCATGGTCAAACAAAACAAGCAAACCGCATCATCATCGGCGGATGCATTGAGCACTGGTCTCGCCGGGCGAAGCGTGAATGATGCTGCTCGTGCTGCTGATGCTGCTCGTGCTCTTGCTGCTGCTCGTGCTGCTGCTTATGCTCGTCGTGATGCTGCTGCTCCTGTACCTGCTCGTGGTGCTGCTCGTGCTCCTCCTGCTGCTCGTGTTGCTGCTTTTGGTCGTGCTCCTCCTGTTGGTGTTGAAGCGACCTCGAGTTCTGCTCCTGCTCCAGATGCTGCTCCCATTGGTAAGCTTCCCAGTTGACCGGCTCTTGCCTCCTCGTTGCTTTCCGCATAAACAAACCACTGTCAGCAAAAAGTCTCGGCGATTTTTGCGCGCGCTTTTTTATTATTTCTTCGGTTTCTTTTCTCTCTCTCTCTCTCTCTCTCTCTCTCTCTCTCTCTCTCTCTCTCTCTCTCTCTCTCTCTCTCTCTCTCTCTCTCTCTCTCTCTTTCTTTCTCTCTGTGTTGGGTTGATTGTTTGTCTGCCTGTCTGTTTGTCCTTGTGTGTCATTCTGACGAGTTCTGTTTTCGATTTGACTTCCACCTGCAGAGCTTGCTCAGATTGCAAGCCATCAGCTGGTGATTGATCTGCAAACCCAACTGATCCAAGACGATCGAAGACATGGACAAGACGATCCAAGGCAAGAACAAGATGATCGAAGACAGGGACAAGACGATCCAAGACAAGAACAAGACGATCCCGGGAAGTTGAAGCTGCACGAGTGGTTGGAATTCACAACACAGTGCGAATTTGTAAGCCACCCTGCCATTCTGATTGTCGAAATGTGCAACTTTGAGGCGAAATTACGGCTGAAACTCAGTGTGAATGCAATTTCATGGGAAGTGTCCTGCATCGGATCACAATCAAATGCAAGGCTCGCCAACCTATTCGTCAAATCCGATACCTCCTGGAAAATGAAGATTCCAGGGTACAAGCTGAAGGCGGCGTTGCCGTCGCCTCCCAGGTCGTTCCTGGAAGGGCAAGAACTTTCGACGTATTCCGCGCTTGCAAATTTTTGCCAGCAAGTCTGTTCCCTGGTTGAGTCAACGGTCAAATTTCACGTCATCGCTCAGGGGTCGTTCGGACCTGATCTCGTTGCGATATCCACAAGGACGGCGAACGGCATTCCGTCTAACAGTCTGCAAAACCAAGGGGCTTTGGCTGCAGCTGTAGCGGGTGGTTCACAGGGCGCGGCCGCAGCCGGTGATTCACAGGGCCAGGCCTCCACATCCACGAGTTCGAGCACTGCTGCAAGGTCATCCGCAAACAACTTGTTCGCTCGTCTACAATCTGAAATCCTGTTCATGATCGAAGTCCAAACACATGCTTCGCCACTCAACGAAGCATGTCTGCAACTCGCAAGCTACATGGTTAGCCGTCTGCGATTCGACAACCTCAAGGTCATGGAGTGTGTCGATTCTTGGCCAGACTTTGTTGAAGGAATACTCTGGCGCGGTCCCAGCGTCTATGTTGTTCGAGTGTTGCTGAAGAAGCATGGCAAGCTCATTGCACCTGAAATTTCCAGTTTGGCGGCGGACCCAGCCAGGGCGGTTCTGTTTCTTGTGTCGAGAGCCATCAAAAACGCTGCGGGCGATCGCGAATTCGATTGGAAGCACGACTTTGACGACGACGACCACGACCACGACAACGACCACGACGACCACAACGACCACAACGACGACGACGACGACGACGATGACGACGACGACGACGACGACGACGACGACGACGACGACGACGACGACGACGACGACGACGACGACGACGATGACGACGGTGGCCATCAAGCTACGGACGAAGGTCCCGCGCGACACAAAGGGAAACAATCCGCGGCGAACAAAGGTAAAAACCGCGCGCAAGGTCAAGACGCGGCGAAAGTTCCAACCCCCAGGAACAAAAACGGCAACCAGCGTCGCACAGCCAATTCGCGTGTTCTCAATTTGGTAAGGCCCCGTTTGAAGTATCATGCAGCTTCTTGTAAACTCTTGTCTCAACTTCTTCTTCTGTCCGTGTTTGACATTGTTCAGGCAACTGGCCCGCAACCTCTGCTCGATGCCCAGGTCTTTCATCGCGATTTCATGTTCACTGGCAAGCTCAGCCTGAACTCGAGCGAGGAATTCACCAATGTGGTGGTCAAGTTTGCCCCGGCAGATCGCAATACGCTCACAGAACAGCTGGCGCGTGAGGGCATGGCATTAGCCCTCCTCAACCATGACCGAAAGGAAGCTGCTGCTCATGGCATTCCCGAGCTGCTATCGTTCTGCACTGCCGATTTTAATGGAAAGTCTGGACTGGCGTTGGTCACGGGCCTCATTCCTGGTACGAGCGTTGACTGGAAGCAACATCAACCATATGCGGCAAGCATCGCCTCGCAAGTTTGCGACACTCTTCGCTGGATTCATGCGCAAGGAGTGGTGCACGGCGACATTCATCGTGGGAACTTGCTGGTCACCCAAATGAACTTACTACCGACGCCACCCGCCTCACCGCCAAAAGGCGCCCTCGAGTCGCTGCCCAAAGGCGCTGTCGAGTTGCCACCTCATTCGATTGCGTTGGTCGATTTTGGGCTTTCTTGCTTCCTTCCAGTTGCGACGCGCGAGCACGTGCAGACAGCACTCTTGGCAGCGCCTGTGACTGTCGAAGCTACCGCAAAGCTCAAACCGTGGCTCAACCGCGTCGACGACAACTCGTGGGACGTGTGGCCAGGCCACTTTTACCACATTGCGCGCAGTGAGAAGGCAATCACTCCGCAGGCCGACTTTCTCGGTCTCGGCTTGCTTGCTGTGTCGCTAGAGATCGGTGGCACAAAAGTCCTGCAGCAGCATCTTCATCTGGACGACTCCGACGCTTTGTCATATTCGGCTCGGACTCCAAAGCGCCAGCTGTTGCGTGATCAAGACGGTCTACTCTCCCAGCTGCTCGCGCAATGCCCCACAACTTTGCTCGAGGTGCAGAAGATTGTTGCGCTTGCAGACGGGTAACGTCGACCCATTCCTGCACCTCTTCCATGTTGTATTTGTATTTTTCAAGTGAAATTGCGTATTAAAAGGATTACTCACACCTGGATTGGAACACACACACACACATACACACATGCACACACGTCCAGCTGCTTGGACCATCCGAGCCCCGAATTGTGGAACGAGTCGATGGATGCCTGATGACAGGCACTCTCCTGCATATCTGTGAAACCTTTCGGAACGAGCACGGGCTTGGGATGCGGTATTAGCACCGATAGACC
The DNA here is from genome assembly GCF_000151315.2 of Capsaspora owczarzaki ATCC 30864. Taxonomy (NCBI): domain Eukaryota; class Filasterea; order Ministeriida; family Capsasporidae; genus Capsaspora; species Capsaspora owczarzaki. Next base: position 2,432 of record NW_011887353.1, on the reverse strand, counting down.
AGGGCGGGGCGTTCCACTTCCCAGGTCGTCAAGGTCGATGTCGAATGTCGCAGGCCCTGCCAGAAGAATGGACCACAGGTGAGCTACATTTTCTTTGGAAGCCACATGAACGAGCAGCTACTTACACCATTGAAGGTACATAGTGGATTGGTCCATCCTGTAGTCATCGCCTTGAACATTCACCCCATCGCTGGACGCAGGGATGAGACGATGAAAGAAGCCCTTCTTGACTTTGCCTTGATTACTGCAACAAACAATGTTGTGATCAGATCGTTCCACGAAGATACGAGTAATGGGTTGATGTTGAGAGTAATAATCGGGACTGCAACGTGCAAAAGTCATAAACGACCGCCGTTTCATCTCGAGCTTTTAATGATTCACAGCAAAACTGCTGCAGTCTACAACAGGCATTCGCGTTTTCGCCGATGCTCTTCTGGCGTTTTCCGCAGCTGCTTCAAGAGTTTTGGCGGTCGTTCGGCAGCTCTCCAGGCGTAATAGTGGGCGATAATCTCATGAATTGTTCGTTTTGGAAGCTGGAATGTCAGAAGGAGCGAAGCCCAGTGAGCACTTGCGAGAAAGCAACACGATACAACCGCGTTCACCAAAGTGCGACGCACCAGTTCTTGGTAAGCTTTGAAATTGAGCCGGAATTGTAGTACTGCGCTCTCGAATTTACGTTGTTCCCTTGCTGTCCATGCAGCATCTACAGGTGCCCCCCCCCAACCCAAAAAAAAAAAAAAAAAAAAAAAAAAAAAAAAAAAAAAAAAAAAAAAAAAGCAAAAGTGAAATCCGAATTCGGTTTGGCGTGAAAATCAAACACCCAATAGAACAGCCAGAGGGTTAGTGGTTGCGCAACGATCGCCAACAAGTAGAGCAACCTCCGAATGACCGCATTCCATCCTCTCTAACTTGGCATTCGGGATGCTTGGAGGCAGCGTTGACGATAAACTCACATTTCGTTACGACCAAAGTGCTCGCTTCCCGAAGAGCCTTTGCCTCGTCGTAATCATTGTACATTAGCACTGCCAATGCATGGGCTATGTGTAACTTGGTTTCCCGCACAATCTGCTCCAGGGCTGTCTTGTTGGAAGAATCGGTCAGGGTTGGCCAAAACGTTTCAGCGGCACCAACTCCACAAGATTCACTTGTCGCCATGAAACACCAACTCTGTTCGCTGGCTTCCTACCTGCTTCCACTGATTCAAGCGTGTCTTCCGACGTGTCTGGCGGTGGCTTCCAAAGAAGGGCAGGCGCTTTTGACAGGTGCAACGTCATCGAATCCAGCTCTGGCTTGAGCTCTGTATTGTGCACACGGTACAGCATCAGTCAGGCCGCAATAGTCGTGACATGGGTATTGAAGTGAGATGGATTGCATTGGGGCTCCGGTCGTGCTTCTGTTCAATCCCGATTGGTAAGACGTCTCGGGCTCAACGTTCATCTCGCGTCCCACTCGCCGCCCATCACATCACACAGAGCGATATCGAGAGGAGCACGGACTTGGAATATATGCTTCAAATAGAGCGCCAATCCGCGGCGCTGTCCGTGCGGGCGGCACCAATCTGCTGTTGCTGCTGCTGCTGCTGCGCTGCATTGCGTTCAACAGCACAAAGCAAAAGACTGAGCCGAAAATCATTGAGGCTACCTCAATGATATCAACCAACAATGTAGGAGCAATTGTTGAATTAGATAATGCGAGGAAGCGACAAGACGCACACACGGAATGGTGAATGCAATTGAAATCCGCGTCTCACAGTGCTGATGTCGAGGTTCAGCGCCGTTGTCCAGCAACACTGCATGTAAACACTATTGCGGGTACTCGTTGATGATGATGCTCAACATATGGTTTCAAAATATTATTAAACTACAAATGAAACACGAAATCACACCGCCCTCGAACTGCGACGCTCGGTTTGAAGAGGCGCAATTGCGTACATCGTCCCACACAGTGTGAAATTATTCCACTTCCTCACAGGAAGATTTACTCACGACGCGAATGCCCGGAAGAATGAGTGCTGTCGTCGCGAACGATCGCGGAAGACCGACTCTCACTGCGCGCAAGGGTTTCGTCCGCCTCGCTGCGGCTTTCCACAAGCCTATCCATCGATGGGATGTGATGCGGCGGAGGGGGTAGCTGGAACATTTTCATGACCGGCTTTGGCGCCGCGAGAGAACTGGGCGTACTTTGCGAGAGCGAGAGCTGTACATGGTGTGCAGGCTCGTCTTCCTCGAAGGAATCCTTTTCGTCCGCTCGTTCAGCACTGGCGATCGCGGCCGGCTGCGAGCCGCAAGGTTGCTTCTTGCGGCTGTTCTGGAGCAAGCGGGTAAACTGCGAAAAGTGACTCAGAGAAAGTGCGGCGCCAGGCACCGGTGACGAGGTGGCCGACGTTGCCATCTGACCAGCAACACCCGGGTGGATGGCAACCTTGGGCGACA
>NW_011887352.1:5968-7202 GCF_000151315.2 Capsaspora owczarzaki ATCC 30864 | reverse complement strand
GAGCCAAGAAGAATCCTTCGACCTCAGGGCGTTTTGGTGGAGGATAGGCTTCAGCGAGCTGCATCAGCAGGTCGCTTTTCTTGGTGTGGGGCTTGGCAGACGGAGAGGTCCAATCCGAGACCACTGCTGGGGTGAGTTCAGCAAGCGGGAGCCTGGCTGAGAGGATGTGCTTGGGCACCACAACCTGACCGTGGAGGCGGAACACGTAGGGCTTCACGCGCACAGACAAGGCGTCGGCGGCCGGAGTTTCCAAGATTCTGCGGAGGAAGCCCCACGAGTCAACAACCCAATCGTTCTCGCGGAAGCGCACAGGGGCGATCCGCAGTTTGGACGGGTCGATGTGCGAGACTTTGGAGCGGATCACTTGGAGTCTGGCTTCGACCTGTGGCAGACGGGAGTCGCAGAACTCGCGGAGATCGCGGGCCGACTGCCATTTCTTACCAGAGTGGAGATGATGGAGGTACGAGATGCCGTGTTTCCGTAGCATCCTGAAGTCGATCTTGTCAAGCATGGGGTTGCGCCAGAGGGGAGTGGCGAGCAGTTCATTCTTCGAGCGAGGAGGCTCAGAGAAAGGGAGCAGCCTGCGCCACGCCCTGAAGGCATGGTGCCGGAATCGGCCTTGAGCGAGCTCTCGCCAAGGTCCAAGCGCACAGCATTGTCGTTAATCACCTGGAGGATCTTGAATGGGCCAACACGCACAAAGTCAAGCTTGGTCACAGGACGGTCGCTCTTGATGTTTCGGCGCAAAATCCACACTTGCTGGCCAATCTCGAACTTGGGCGCTTGCTTGCGCAGACGATCGGCAAACTTGGCATACCGCTCGTTCGCTCGAGTGATGTTTGACGCCAGAGTTGCATGCAATTCCTCCATCTGAGCGCCACGGTTGAGATGAGGCAAAAGAGCTGCTCGATTAGCCGCGTCGCCGACATCCATCCGAGGATTGAAACCATACGCAGCTTTGAATGGCGACATCTTGATAGCTGTGTGCACAGTGTTGTTGTACACGAACTCGCACGAGGCCAAGTGCTCCACCCACTGCTGGTCGTGCGAAATGTACGCGCGCAGATAAGTTTCAACATTGGCATTGGCTCGCTCAACCAGACCATTGCCAGCGGCATGATACGCGCTGCTCAGCGCCAGCTCCACACCAAGGCCTCGCCAGTAGTCACGCCACGCTTTGGCTGCGAACTGGGGCCCACGGTCACTGAGAATGCGGTCAGGCAGGCCATGATGG
>NW_011887352.1:2430-5455 GCF_000151315.2 Capsaspora owczarzaki ATCC 30864 | reverse complement strand
ACCAAGTCGGTTGGAAGCTCGCTCGCACTGTGAGTAGCTGCTGGGGTGTCAGGCGCTGCTACTCCAGCATCGGCGGTTGCTAATGCATCGTCGTGATCATGCGTGGCAGGCGAACTCGGGATTATGTGCGTTTGCGGCGCAAATGTCACTCGAGGGGCACGGGCACGCTCAGGCGCTGCACCAGCACCCTGGGTAGCATCACCGACCGCTTGCGCACGTGTGACAGGGGCAGCGATCTTGGTGAAAAGGCTGGGGGGCAGGATGGGCTCGAGGCGAGTGGGTTGTGGAGTTGCACCACTTCCCGTCCTCGACAAAGCATCCGCCGCTCCATTACGCGAGCCATCGATATGGAGGATCACGAAATCGAAGCGACCAAGCCTTTCCTTCCAATTGGTCTCGCGGGAGCTGAGCTCTTTCGCAAACGAGAATTCACGCAAATTGCGATGGTCCGAGTGCACTGTCGTCTGCTGTCGACTGCTCCACAGGTAGTGGCGCCAGGTCTCCAAGCACTCCACAATGGCAAGGAGCTCCTGCTCACCGACTTTGTAGCGAGTCTCGGCAGGACGAAGGGTGCGAGAGTAATAGGCAACCATACATCTCTCGCCTTTCGCATTGCGCTGCATCAGCACACCACCGATCGCGACATTAGAAGCATCAGCGTATACTTCATAAGGTCGTGAGTGGTCCGGGAAGGCCAAAACCGGAGCCTCGCAGAATTTGCGCTTCAGCAGCTGAAAAGCCGCTTCACGCTCAGGTGTCCACACAAATGGCGTGTTCTTGCCCAACAGCGATGTCAGGGGTCGAACAATTTCAGCAAAATGCCAAATGTGACGACGAACAAAATTTGCAAAGCCAAGCAATTCTTGCACGCCTTTCACATTTGTCGGTGCTGGCCACTTGGTGATGGCAGCAATCTTGGCCGGGTCAACCGCAATGCCCTCAGGCGAGACCTCAAAGCCCAAGAACGTGACCTTGTCGCATGGAACGTGCACTTGTTGATCGACAGGAACAATTGGTGCTCTTGAAGAATGCGGAGCAGAGCGCGAACATGCTCGATGTGCTCCTCCTCGCTTTCAGAAAAAACGATCAAGTCATCAAAGTAGCCACCAGCGAAGTCCTCGAGCGGCCGTAGCACTGAATCCATAAAACGCTGGAAGACGGCGGGTGCGTTGACCAGTCCAAAAGGCATCACTCGCGACTGAAACACATTGCGATCGACCTGGAACGCCGTGAACTTCTCGCTAGCCTTCGTCAGGCGTAACTGCCCATAGGCACACGTAAGATCGAACCTGGAAATGATCTTCGCTTTGCGCAGGCGCTCGAGCAAACGAATGGGATCGGGGGTCGGATAGCGAATTCGCACCATCGCCTTGTTCAATGGGCGAAAGTCAAAGCAGACTCGAATTTCACCAGTTTTTTTGTCGGCAAAGACCGGTGCTGATGTGACATCAGAGATGGACGTGGTCAGGGTCTTGTTGGCGAGGCCCTTGTCAACCATCTTCTTCAGAGCGTCCTGCTGCGCGGGTGATTGCGGACGCATTGCTGCGTGGAACAGCTTCGCGCCCGGCATGAGCTCAATGTGCATGTCATAGCCTTCACGATGCGGTGGTAGCTGCGCAGCTGCTTCGGGGTCAAACACTGATGCAAATGACTGGTACACTTTGGGAATGCGGTCAAACCAGTCTTTCTCGTCACCACGGTCACCCGAGTTGTCGTCCGCGGCCTCGTCATGGACATCATCAGGTGCAGCTTGCGACGCTGATTCCAACGGTATACCGCTTGCGGGGGCTGCGGCGTCGCTGGGGGGCGAGGGAGGCGAAGAAACCGACGCAGAAATTTTGCTGGGCACAGATGTCGTCTCCTCGCGCCCGCCTGCCGCCTGTGCACTGCTGGCCGGTGTGCGCGTGGCCTCGCCAGACTCAGAATTTGACGGCGATTCTGGGGGTGTGCCGCGCGACGGGCCTGGGTGCGACTGAGGGGGTGGGAGCAGCGGTGGCGCAGGCGTTGGGTTTTCGCTGACTGTGTTGCTTGCGCTGTTTCTGACCTCGCCAGAGTCGCTGCCTCCTGGGGTAGCTTTCGATGCTGGTTCTGATGGTGCCGCCTGCGCAGGGCGAGGCACTGTCGGTGCGGCCGCAGGAGCCGCGCCGGTGTCAAAGCGCTTTGCCGTTCGCTTGTCGTTGGTGCGCCCGCCACGCGCAGTTCGTGTTGTCTGGTTCTGTCGCAGCCGCGGCGCTGCCACACGCTGGGCTGTGAGTGTCGGTGTCAATAACGCGCTGTGGGGAGGCGTAGGGAGGAGGCCAGGGCGACAGCCGGCCGTCGAGGGTGTCGAAGCAGAGGACTGACTGCTTTGCACAGGGATGTGCATTGTTCGTTGCTTGAAGTCGATTTGAGGGTTGTTCTTTTCCAGCCAGTCCGCCCCAAGGATGAGAGGTACGACTGGCGTCGATGTGATCAGAGGCTGGATCACCTCACGGTGCTTGCCGAGCGAAAGGCCGACTCTGCATTGCTCGCTGATTTTCAATGGTTGCCCATTGACTGATTGGACTGTGATTGGTTTGGCCATACGTGAACGTTTGACAGACAATTTATTTGCGAACTCGTCATCCATCAACGTTACAGTAGCGCCACTGTCAACCAGAACGGGCGTGCTCACAGGCTGGGACTTGGGACGGTCCAGGTTGCAAACACGAGCTGGAAAAACAAAGGCGCCGTTTTCTTGCCCACTCGTCAGATGGCCCTGGCGGTGGGCTGGGCTTTTCCCTGCTGGGATTGGCCCTGCTGGCCTTGCTGCTGCGGCTCGTCGTCGTCGTCGTCGTTGTCGTCGGTAGCCCAGTGCGCGAACAGGGCGGCAGCGAGTTGCTTCTTGGAGAAACGCGTGAGGCACCTGCTGGCAATGTGACCCGGCTCCCTGCACTTGTAGCAGAGGCCTTTCGCCAAGCATTCCGCGCGCTCCTTGTCAGTGATTGGCGAAGAGGACGAGCGCTGCGACGGGCCCGGCATTGTTGTTGTGCGGCTGCCCTGGTTG
>NW_011887352.1:0-1994 GCF_000151315.2 Capsaspora owczarzaki ATCC 30864 | reverse complement strand
TCCAGTCGTTTCGTCGATGAACTTTCTCATGAGCGCGGCCAGCAGCTCGTCCGAAGTGCTACCCGGTTTGTCGTCCAGCTCGTTCATGATGAACTCCAGTGCCGAGTCCGACAAGCAGGTAATGAGGACGGTAACCTTGTCCTTTTCAGTCAGTGAGACCATCTTGCAACGATTCGAAAAATTTCTCACAAAACGATCCAGGTTGTCGGCACTGCCATCGAACTTTGACACGCCGAAGAACTTGCACAGGTCGTTAAAACTCATGGAGGCCGTGACGCTGGTGTCTATCTCAGCCAGGATCTCGGCATTGTTTTGCTCGATACCCTGTGCCATTTGCTCGGGACTGAGCATAGACGTGTTGCTATCGGTGTCCGTGTCGCCACTGGCGTTCGAGGGGCCAGCGTCGCTCATGGTGAGATCTTGAATGAAAGATTGGAGAAAGGATTGAGAAAAAAGTGCGAGAAAAGTGAAAACCGCAAAGAACTGAAAAAGGAAAACACGTGAAGATGTGGGGAAAAGATAACAAAGAAAGACGGCCACAGCAGTGCCGAGTGCGATTGCAGTGCTGGGGTCGAAAAGGGGTCTTGATCACTGCGGTGTCTCGAACACAGCAGTCGTGGTGGGGAATGTGGAAGAACGAAGCAAAGTGAAAACAAAAATGCAAGGAATGAGGGGAAAAAGAGAAGGAAGCGAAGAAAAATGAAATGAAATGAGAAAAAAAATGAAAGAAACGTGGCAGAACAGAAAGAGAGAGAAAACGAGTCGTGATCACTGCGGCGTCTTGAGTTGCAGCAGTCGTGGCAGTCGGGGAGAAGAGTCTGTCGATGAACACTGGGTGACAAAATGTTGATTCGTCAAATTGTCAGAGTCAGTGCAAAGGTACGTCGATTGTCAGGCAATGTTCATGAATAAAGGTATATTGACGAATGAACCATTCCCAGTATGGGAGACATGACAAACAATACAAGGTAATGCATGCAAGTAAGTAGGCATGCCAGTGGGGCATGACAGTGCCTAGGGAACCAAAAGCCGTGAGCCCGCTTGAAGATCGTCTCTGCTTCGCCCCACACTGCTTCCGCGAGAGGGCATTCCACGATCATGTGAGGCCAAGTCTCCTCTTTGTCTGGTCTTCGGCAGTGTGGGCAGTCGAGCTCGCCTGAGTTGAGTTTGCTTTCTGCTGCTTCGGGGTCTTTTCGGCGGAGGTACCGAGCGGCGTGGCAGCCCAGCCACTCCGTGTCATGTGCGATTCTCCATAGCAGAGCGCTTTGTTTGCGCTCCACCAGCGGGGAGCAAGATAGTTTGGCAATGTCGACCCATTGCTCCGGGAGCCTTCTCCAGTTAGCGAGCTGTTTGGGCTCATGCCTCGCTTTGGTGAGCAGCTTGCGGAGCTTCTTGATCCGCAGTCCTGGCGCCGACACGAGCATGGGCGTGTGGTTGGCTCCGTTTCGGCCCTGCAGGATGATGGTGTTAGGTATCTAACCAATTTGCCCATGTCAACTTCGACGAGTTGACATTGTACCTTTTTAGGTCAGTTGGTTTTGGGAGGGCAAACTCAATCCCTAACAGATGCGCGTTGGATCGATGTCGAGTTCGGTCAGCAGGCCGATGAGCCAGTGCTGTTTGTTTCGCTTGATGACGACGGCTTCTTGAATTTCGAGTGGGTCTACGACTCTGGCCTGTTCAGGCATTTGGTCGATGGAGCCGTCCTCGTGGACGTGGTGCGGTTGCCCTAAAAGTTCTTTCGTGCCGTCCTGGTTGAGCTCGAGATGGAAGCTGCGGAGGACTCCGTCCGGCGTCTTTCCCCAGCGTAGTGCCGGTTCAGGGCCTTCGTGCTCCAGCAGTTGGTCGAGCTGCAACCGTGGGATGAGCTTCGCGTGGGCCCATTGGGCGGCCTTGCCAGCGTTTCGGTGATTGATGCCGCTCTCGATTTCGGGCTCTGTCCGGTATCGCTCTTCGTCCCCATCAATTGTCCTGAGATGGTGAACGTAGCAGTA
>NW_011887351.1:5657-6910 GCF_000151315.2 Capsaspora owczarzaki ATCC 30864 | reverse complement strand
CTCCTACTTTCTCGATAAATCACGCAATGACCTCGCATCAATAACCATGGTGGTATTGGTGGGTAGGGGGTGAAAGGGGCGCCCAGTGCTGAACACACTGAACGCAGCAGCGATCGCAATGTTGTCGTCTTTTTTTTTTTTTTTTCCTTGTTTTTTTGCGTTACTGTGCTGTTTATGGTCATGCTTTTTACAAGAAGGAAAATAAAAAAATCAATCGAGAAAAAGAAACCCATTCAACCCACCAAGAAAAAAAAAAGGAAAGAAGAAAAAAAAGCAACGAAAGAAACGCGGTGTCACACCAACACAAGACGACTCACTCTCCGCTCCCTCCCCCTTCAATACGCATGGCAAATGGATGAAGCGCGTTGCATCACACGAAAAATGCAAACGCCGAAGCCAGAATACAGCGATCGGATGGCGAGATTGGAGTTGAAAAAACAAAAGAAAAAAAAAACACGAAAAACAAAAAAACAGCAAGCAACAGAAGAAACGCGGTGTCCCGCACCACTCGCTCTCCGCTCCCTCTCCCTTCAATACGCATGACAGATTGATGAAACGCATTGCACCACACGAAAAACGCAAACGCCGACACCAGAATACGACGATCAGGCGGCGAGATTGGAGTTGAAAAAAAAAAGCAAAAAAAAACAAAAAAAAAAAAAACTTAAAGACCGCCGCCAAAGCAATCAAGAGCGAGCGAGATGGTTACGAGAGAGAGCGAGAGCGAGAGACGGATGGGAATGCGTTCGATGAGATGAGAAAGAGAGAAAGAGAGAGGGAGAGAGACAGAGAGAGCAAGACAGAGAGAGGCTCCGCGTGCGATCTTACAGCGGGTAGCGAACAGGCAACAAAAAAGAGAGAGAGAGAGAGAGAGAGAGAGAGAGAGAGAGAGAGAGAGAGAGAGAGAGAGAGAGAGAGAGAGAGTGAGCATAAATAGAGCACAAATCATAATAAGAGGGGGAGAAAAATGCCGACCGCGTGATGATTGTTCGCCGCCAACGAGCTACTTACCTCCATTCATTCATTCTGTCGGCTGATAAGTTTGACATTGCGTGGGTTGAGGGGACGCACTACCCCGAACTGGTTTGGGGAGGGGGGTTGTTGTTCGTCCACCGCGTCGCGCATGGATGTCCTTGTCCTCTTGGTGTTGCTCTGTGGCATGGGGCGGCAACCGAGGTCGGCAGCAACCGAGATCGGCAGCAACCATGACCAAGTGGCGTCTTATTGGGGACGATCCTCACAAGTCGCACCCA
>NW_011887351.1:0-5306 GCF_000151315.2 Capsaspora owczarzaki ATCC 30864 | reverse complement strand
CTTTGCACTCGAGCTCCACGATGCCACGTCGTCAGAGTCGTGCACAAGGGCCTGATTCAACAACAAGGGCACTGCTCTGAAGTGTGCAAGCAAGGACTCTTTCCACTCGTCTCCCCTTGCGTGGGTGCAACTGCTGAGCATTGTTGAAATCCTTCAAGTCTGGTCTTTTGCTCAATGACCCTTTGAGTGATGTTTGCAGTTGTTCTTCGTTCCTTTGATTTAGATCTACTCTTCATTTTTCTTTTCTTTTATTCTCTTCATTCCTCGCAATGGCACTGCAGCAGCGCAGTTTCGCCGCGTTCGCCGCACTGCTTGCATTGAGCACAGCACTTGAGCATTGAGCATTGCGGTTTGCTTCTCGCTCACTTCAGCTCCTCCTCCTCCTCCTCCTCGTCCTTCTCCTTCTTTATTCTGCTTCTTTCTGTCTTTCTCTTGCTTTGATCGATGCGCGTCATGCGTGCTCTTGGAGTGGCAGCGGTTGGACTGCCTTGTCTTTCTTGAATTCTGAACAGACGATCAACAAGGAAGTGTACTCGAGCGACATCAAAATGCAAACGAAGCGCACCATCGCATCAATCAAAACGAGCCCCATTTCGTGTCCACCTTCACAGCATTGCACCAATCTCGCGAATCGTCGTCCCATCCTGGAGCGCCGTCAAAGACTGGACGAGCTGAGCAAAGGTCGGCCGTTTCTCGGGCGGCATGTCCCAACAAGTAAGCATCAGGCTATAAAGTTCAGGTGAGCAGTGCTCCGGTATGGCTAGTCGACCACCAGCCTCCACACGAGCCAGAGTGTCACGCCCATCCATCTCGCCATAAGGCTTTGCACCGTGACTCGAGCATTCCCCTATTAACATGCACCAGCAATAAATGAGATGCAAGTGCGAATTTCAGCACATTGTGACTTTCCTTACAAGCTGTCACGCCGAAAGCCCACACATCCGACATGGTCGAGAACTTGCGGAAGGTCATTGTTTCCGGCGCCATCCACTGCAAGAAGAGTGCAAGACCACCTGAGTTAGTATCACAGCAACAAGTATCAATTTGCACACCCTCGACTCACTTTCACGGGAAGCTTGCCACGCGTTTGCATGCGGTAGTAGTCGTTCTCGGAAGCGAGTTCGCGAGAAAGCCCAAAATCAGCAATCTTGACCACCATTCCTTGCCCCACAAGGCAGTTGCGCGCGGCAAGGTCACGATGCACAAAGTGGAGCGTGCCGAGATACTCCATGCCAAGTGCAATCTGACGAATGGCATGGATCTGCTCGTTCTGGGTCCACCACAGCGAGCGGAGCTTGGACTTTTGAAGCATCGTGCGCAAATCGCCATATTGCACAAACTCCAACAGAACGAGATGGGGCTCGGACTCAACCAGAGCCGCAAGCAAGCGCACGACATTCGTATGCACAAACGGCGCCATCAGTTTCGCCTCGCTCTCAAAGTCTTTGCGGGATTTCTCGTCTGCATCAGACTTGAGCGACTTGACTGCCACTTGCACGGTTTCAGATGCTGCAGGCCCAAGCAAATTCTGTGCTCGCGGGGGCAAGACGCTGAACGACAGCTGACCCAGCGCCACATCGCCAAAGTTGCCACTGGCGAGGTGCTTCACAATCGTCAAACCCTCACGGATGCGACGGGAATTGCTGCCAGCAACGTACGCACTTGCATAATCATATACCACCTCCTTAGAGCTCGTTGAAATGGCTTGGTACAAAGGCTCGGGCTGCTTTTGACCGACCACGGCATAAGCTTCGATGTCCTCCTCTTTTTGAGCTCGAGGCGAATGAATCAGGGGAGAGATTGTCATTTCAATCGCCTCCTGATGAATCGGACCGGTAGAGTCCTTCGGTCGCGTGCCTGAACGTCGTTGCGAGCGCCGTCGTCGCATCACGATGAACACCGCTGCAATGATCGCAACCACGACAACACACGCAACAACAGCAGCGATGACGGCTGCTGACGATGAAGATGAATCTTGAGAGCCGCCACCGCCGTGTTGTGCAATGGAGGATGCAACGGATGCAGCAGATGCCGATGCGGTGGACGCAACAGAAGCAACTGAGGCAGAGGCGGTTGAGGCAGCCGAGGCGAGCGAAGCAGACGCAATGGAAGCGAGCGACACACAAGATCCATCAATCAGGCCATACCCTTCATAGCACTGAGTGCAGGGATCGGATGAATCGCAGGCCAGACAATTCATCGCGCAACACGAGCCGTTCCCTGAGGCATAGCACGTGGCACAGGCTGTATCACACTCTGCAATACAACAAGGTCAGAGAAGTGACCAAATGAGGATTGCAGCGGCGGCCTGTCAAACTTACTGTATGGATTGGTTGCAATGCCGTATGTGCTGGGTGGAGCGACAGAGTTGCCACCAAAGGTGAAATTGTTGGGGCTCAGATATGGGTTTGAATAGGACAAAGCCAAGCTATTCTTCAGGCCCTTGAACAGACCAGGCGGCAAAGTGGTGACAGGATTGTCATTCAAAGCCCTGCAAGTACCGTAAAGTCAGAGGAGAATTGAATACGTGCATGATAAAAAAAACTTACAGTCGTGTAAGCGCAAGGAGACCTGCGAATGTGTTTGCAGCAATGCTGGTGATCTGATTGATTTGTAGATATCTACAGATAAAGAAGGGCAACGAATGAGCCGATTGAAGGGTGTGATTTGTTTTTCAGGCCGTTGCTTGCGTACAATTGCGCCAGTAAAGTTAGGCCCGTGAATGCGTTTGCAGGAATGCTCGTGATCTTGTTGCTGTGCAGATACCTACAGATAGAGTCGCAAGACGAGTGAGCTCGTTGTATGGTTCTTCCTGCCTTTTGCTTGCTTACAAGTGATTCAGCTTGGTAAGTTCTGTGACTGTAGTTGGCGAAAAGCTGGTGATCCGGTTGTTATTGATGTATCTAAAGATCGTGTCGCCAATGAGTGGCCCGTGTGTGTGTGTGTGTGTGTGTGTGTGTGTGTGTGTGTGTGTGTGTGTGTGTGTGTGTGTGTGTGTGTGTGTGTGTGTGTGTGTGTGTGTGTGTGTGTGTGTGTGTGTGTGTGTGTGTGTGTGTGTGTGTGTGTGTGTGTGTGTGTGTACTTTTTCATAGATGCATCTTTGCTTTGCTTACAAGTACTGCAGCGCAGTCAGGCCTGTAAATGCGGAGGCGGGAATGCTGGTAATCTGTATCCCTGCAAAATGGAGCCGCAAACAAGTGAGCCGTTTGTGCTTCTATCTCTTCACGTCTTTGCTTGCTTACAAGACACTCAGCGCGCTCAGGCTGGTGAAGACGGTTGCAGCAATGTCGGTGATCTGGTTGCTGGATATATATCTACAGATAGCGTCGAAAATGAAGGACTCGCCGTGTCCGCAGTCCTTCCCCCGTCTTGGCCTTGCTTACAACTGTTTCAGCGACGTCAGGCCTGTGAATGTGTCTGCGGGAATGCTAGTGATCTGGTTGTCGTACAGATTCCTGAAGAACGAGTCGCAAACGAGTGAGTCCGTTTTGTCGATTTGTCGTGCCTTTTGCTTTGCTCACAAGGAATTCAGCGCAATGAGCCCTGTGAATGCGTCTGCGGCAATGCTGCTCAAAATGTTGCCTCGTAGATCTCTACAAGGTTGAGTCGCATACAAGTGAGCAGTTTGGTTTGGTGTGCGCTCCATTCTCTCTCTGCGAGCTTACAGCAGCATCAGCGCACTCAGGTCTGAGAATGCAGAAGCGGGAATGCTGGTGAGCTGGTTATCATTCAGATATCTACAGATAGAGTCGCAAACGAGTGAGCTCGTTGGTACGTGCTTCGCAAATGCTTTCGTTGCTGCTTGCTCACATGGTCGTAAGCGCAGTCAGGCCAGCGAACGCGGTGGACGAAATGTTGGGGATGAGATTGGAGCCCAGAAGCCTATTGATCGCGATTGCCATTCAGCCGAGGTCAAATGCTTCGATTCAAGTTCGACCCAAATGGCAATACACTTACAGCTGTGTCGCGTTGACTGGAATTCCGCTTGGAAAGGCGGTGAGCGATTTGGCTCCGCAATCGACCGTAGTTCCGTAGCAACTGCACACGCCAGGGTCGCATGCGTTGGCTGCATGTGCCAAATGGACGTCATGCATGACGCCAAACAGCAGCAGCGGCAGCAGCAGCAATAGACCCAGAGCAACCCCTGTTGGAGACATGTTGTTGTGACTTGTTGTGAAATCCGAGACCTGCTGTCGATCGACGAAAAGCGCACCACCAGTAACAAGTACAGTACGCGGTGAGCTCGCGGCGTTTCAACAAACATCGTCACAGAGATGAAAATTCAGCTGTGTGTGGATGGATGAATGAATGGCTTCGAGCATTGTGTTCAGCTCAAGTGACAAAAGTGAGTTGGATTGTGGATTGTGGATTGTGGATTGTGGATTGCGGTGCAAAATTCACACACTGATACGCATTCAGCGCGCGCTCGTCCTGTCTGCCCGTCGCGCCTCGCCTCGCACGTGCACGCACTTTGAATGTCTCATTTCGCGTCAAAGTCAGCGGCGGAACGAGGCGACGCGTCCGCTTCGACCAGTGAGGCTTTGTGGATTTCAAGCACAAAGGGCAACGCTCGCAGTGGGGCTTCCGCAGTCCCTTCCTTCCGCTTCATCCGCTCGTCGTGAATAAGCATGCCTTTCCACTGAGCGCATCGAAGGACCAGCGGCGGGTGGGGGCGGGTGGTTGGACAGAGAAGGAGGAGTGCGGGGGTCGTCCTGCTGGGTTGTTGCGCTCCAATCCCGCTCCTGACGTGACGTGCAAACTGCCGACTTTCCAATGCGAAATGCACAATGAAAAGGCAAAAAAAAAAAAACATGTCGAAATGTAGCAGCGGATTGCTGCTTGGGTTTGAGTGAGGCGCATTGGCTTACTTTTGTGACCGAGCAAATCGCAACACACACAGGCAGAAAACCAAGAGTGATCTGCTCTGTCATAGCCCAGAGCATCTTGATTTGAACCAGCTTTGTTGAACTTTGACTTTTATGGGAGGAGGATGGCTGGGAAACGCCGCACAGGACAATGCCAGAGGCTTGAAGGTTTCAAAATCTCGCATTGCGCTTCAAGCTTCAAGCGAAAGTGATGGTGCGACAAAAGGAGCTGCTCGAACGGCTATTTCCATAGAATTGTTTAATCGGGTATTCAAACAAGCATGGAAAAGCAAGAGGAATGGCATAGCAGAAGAGCTGCATCGACAAGAACGGAAAGCGCCGCCGCCCCAACTTCAGATTTCCAAACGATCTCGCGGTGCAGTCAGTGCGACTCGGATGCGGGTTGACGTGACTTTGATCTGCAATGCTGTAGGAGTGACT
>NW_011887350.1:6910-7628 GCF_000151315.2 Capsaspora owczarzaki ATCC 30864 | reverse complement strand
GCAACGGTCGAAATCATCATCTGGAAGATCGATATTGGCAAAGTGTGACATGTAGTCGGTGCGCACCCGTTTTCGATGGGTCCAACCTGTGCCATTGACCAAAACCAATTCGCCACCTTTGATGGGTAACGTAAACCATACAGCCCCGTTCTCGTCGATTATCTTGTTTGAATTCAGACGGTCGAAAAATGGTTTGTCACCGGGATCATCGGTCACTTTAGGGTCTCCCATCAAGATATTCACGGTATCGGTGACAAATCTGGCGCCACCTACCGTTGCGACATACTCTTGCAATTTCTTGGACCCGTCATTGGCCGATTTTCGCTGGAGTTCATTCATATTCGGATCAACGTTCGACATAAAATCATTGTAATGAGCCGTGTAGTAATCGACCAGCAGTCTCATCACAGCGTTCGTCAGTTGAGGCTTTGTGTATTCGGTCCATAGCAACTCTCTCTCGTACCACCAATACAATTGGCCATTGGAAAATTTCAACCCCAGATTCAATTGTTCGAATAGTTCCAGGAGCAATTTACTGGCAGAGTTGTTGGTCAATTGGCCCATTGGGGTGCTTTCGGCGAGTGAGATGGAAGTGAAAACCTCGGTGTTCATTTTTTTATCCAATTGAAATTTATTTAAACTATTTTCAATTTTCTTAGAAGTCGGAATTTTTGTGTTTGACAGAAATTGAAATTAGTTTAAACAAATTACGCATCTT
>NW_011887350.1:3229-6461 GCF_000151315.2 Capsaspora owczarzaki ATCC 30864 | reverse complement strand
TTCTTAATGATCCGATCTCTGCTCGAGTGCTTGAAATTTTAGAGCAACGCCGGGCGGATGAGATCCAAATGGCTCAGCTTGATTCGATGACGAACGAACAACTGGAGGCGCTTTTTGTTCGACGCAATGGACGCCCAGTTCCAGCTCCACCGCGTCCAGCCCAACGCCCGGCACCAGTTCCCCAACCAGCGCCACCGCGTCCAGCTCAAAGACCGGCGCCAGTTCCTCAACCGGTCGTTCCGCCACCAGTTGTTCGTCAGCATCGATCCAGGGCTCCCGCTCCAGCTCCGGCTCCGACCGCGGAAGCGTGGCGAACTCCAGTGGCCGTCACTCCGATGCGAGAGGCAACTCGGTACATGTATCGTGGCGTTCCTCGAACTGTGGATGGGGTTACCGCGGTGTTGCAAAGTCTCGTCCGACAATTCCCGGCCAACCATCCGCACAAAATCAACCCGCGCGGTGATATTGAAACCTTTTCCGGCGAGATGAGTTCGATGTTCAACACACTGAATGGGTTTGCCCGCAATTTCCGCCAAAATTCCAGCCCCGAATCGATCCGAGCGTTTGTTCAAGAATGGTTTGCTGACATTGAGCGCCAAATCCTCAACGTGGGTCGCAATTCGGACGCGGAAGTCATTTTCGCGGAAGAGCTGACTATCAATTTCGAAGTCGTCCCACTGCGCCCCGATCGTGCGTCCGGCACGCTGAAGTCGAACAACAAATTCGTGTGGTCCCCGCAAGATCCCGGATGGTGCGTGTATTGGTGTCTGAATGAGTTTGCAAAGAAAAATGGTTTGCCCCCGTTGCCGTCGAAAGAAGTGTTCGCCACCAACTGGCTCGGTCGAGATATCAATTCCGACGGTATTACTATTGAGGAATTGGAAACCAAGATTAAACCGAAACTCGATTGGGGTCAGGTGCAACTGTGTATCCATCGCTTCGATGAAAACGGCAATCTGTCCAAAGACAATAAAGCATACGTGACACACATTCCGAGAATAGCTGGAAAGGGTGGCAAATATTGCCACTTGATCCACTACGAGGAGCACATGATGTTGATCATCGGCAAAACCGACAGCAAATATTACTTTGAGCAGATCAAGGCGTCGGAGTTTGTTCCCATCGAAATTCGACCATTCAAAACCGTCGCCACCGATATGTGGGATCGTTTGTACTTGATGTGCAATGACCAGATCCAACCGCTGACGGAACTATTGCAGATTCAAGGGGCGCGTGCCAATCGCAAGCTGGATGGCCGACAACTGAAAGGTGTGGTGTCTAAGTCGATCACCGACAAATTACCGCCACGACCCGCCGACGCTGAAACGATCCAACAATTGATCGATACGGTCACCGAGGAAACGACCAATTTTCAGTATTCGCCAGCGTGCTCAGGACAAACAGAATTGGCGAACAAATTGGATCGAAACGAAATCGACGAGGATCAGTTCGACATCGAAAAGACCAGATTGTTTCATGCGCTGAAAAAGTCCAATCGTCGAGTGATTTTAACCCCGCAAATCGATCCGACTTGGTTGGAATCGCTCGGTATCCAGCACAAACGATTCGCCTCCGGTCATGTCATCATAAACGCCAATTTGGCCGACGATTCGGTGCGCATCGAATCGCTGGTCAAATTCGAAATCAAATCTCAACCCGATTTGTACTCATTCGCCACCGCTTTGTATCTACAGTATCAACGATTCCAAGATCATTTCCAAGTCGATTTATTCGAGGAACTGTTGATCAAATCGAACAAGGCGATTTCCGGCATCATGTTCAATAAACTCGTCAAAACCATTCCGGTCGTCCGCCAAACCGTGTCCAAAGAATCGTACGCCATGTTCGAAGGGGCGAGTTATGGTGGCCGTCAGGATGTGCAACGGTGTCAGTTCCAGTCGATGGGTCCCGAGGATTATCTGCTACAAATCGATGCAGTTTCGTGTTATCCGTCGGTGATGGCGATCAATCTGTTTCCGACGACGGCGGGCACCCGATTGACTGAGATAAATGACGAGGCTCGAGTTTGGATGAATACTAACCGACAAGTTCCGTATCCGGGATTTTATCGCGTGTCCGTCGAGTACCCGCCCGATTCGTTTGTACGAGCCCATCTTCCGCGCCGAACTCGCGATTCATCCATTTATGCGACGGCGCCGTGCGAAACGGTGGTCACCCACGTGGATCTCCAAGATGCGCTGAAACATGATCGACTGACCATCACCAAAATCCATGAAGTGGTGTTTTGGAAACCAGAGGAAATGGCGCCGATTTTCAAAGACGTCATGACCAAAATGTTCAATGATCGTCGCGACGCCAAAGCCGTCGGAGAAAAAGAAGTGGCCGACATGTTGAAAGTGGCGATGAATCACACCACCGGTTACTTGGTGAAGCGTCACGATACGAAGGAAAAGAAAGTCCTCAGTTATTCGGAAATGTTGGACGTCGAGGACAAAATCCATCAATTCGAAACATCCGACTACGGCTACGAGTGTGAGTTCATCGGTCCGATGCCGGAACAAGTGGAGACATCACTCCATATCGGCGCCTTGATCTATTCGTATGCCCGTCATCATTTGACGAATGTGGTGGAAAAGATTGGCGGTCTCGCCGATCTCAACCGTTCCTACTACTATTCGCATACGGATTCGCTGTACCTGCATCGATCCCAAGTGGATGAACTGCGGGAAAAGTATCCAGGCGTGGTCGGTACCGGTCTGGGTCAGTTCGAAGTGAAACCGGAAAAAATGCTGGAGGCGATTTTCGTCGCGCCACGAATGTTGTACCTCAAGTACGACACCGGCGAGGAAAAGAAACAGGCCCAGGGTGCAATGGTGGAGACATTGACGAAGAAACATACGAAACATTGCTGACCGGATCGGAAGTCGTCTGCACCACGAAAAGCGGACGTAGTTTCACCCTGCGATCGAGTTGGAATGGTCGAACAAAGGTCGGGGATCACTGGGTTCCAATCAAATAAAAAAAAAACTAATTTCACAAAAATTGAAATTAGTTTAAACAATTAAAACTTAATTTAAAAAATAGCCATGGAAACTCCAGTCGCGACAAACCCTCCCACTACTCCAGTCCAAGAGATTACAGTGAATGCCCCGTTCGATTTCGAAATCGATAAGACAAAATTTACTCACTGCCGTATTTCTCCAGTTCAAGCACTGGAATTGCCGGTGTATGAATATGTCAAGGGTGTGTTGATTGATAAGTTGCCCGGCAA
>NW_011887350.1:0-2979 GCF_000151315.2 Capsaspora owczarzaki ATCC 30864 | reverse complement strand
ACAAGATCAATGTCGGTGCCAAATTGCGAGTGAATGTCGTGTTGGCCAGCATGGAGGTGAATTGAGGCACTTTCCAAATATATTACAAATTTTCAAAAACATTTGCAAGTCTTCTTGAAAGACTTGCAAATTTCTATTATATTAGGAAGGTGGTCCAAAATCATCTATTTCTGTTTTCTACAGAAATATATGTATAAATACATGAACGGGAATCTAAAATGCCACCCAAAAAGCCCGTCGATCCAGCTCAAATGCTCCGTCTCAAAGCGATGCACGATGAAGATGCACTCGTGATTAACGATCTTGAGCGTCATTTCGATCGATTGACCCGTTTGTTTGATTCACGATGTGAAGATTTGCGATCGGAACGCGCGACTATCGCGAGCACTGATTTCGATAAGCAGGTGGAATTGTATTTTAGTACTGCGAAGCGATGGGAACAACTTCGCGAAACTCTGCGCAAACTGGCAAAGTAATGAGATCACACACTTTTATTCTAAACAAATACAAGTGTATCTAAAATAAACATGTCGTCATTTTCGCTTTACGGACCGCTCAGACGAGCGGATGAAGTCGGGGAATTTTTCGAGTATAATATCAGTCCCGTTCGAGCGATTACCCTTCCGCGAGCCATATATTCTACAAAGTATAGAACGTTCTCCAATTGGAAGGAAATTTCTTTTGAAATCGATGATCCAGCGATTATTTCGAGGTTGGAAGCTGTGAAAGACGAGATCGAGCGTGAAATTCAAAAGATCGAGCCTGGTGCGCAACTTGATACGATGCTATCTGAAAACTTTCCGAGCCGTAAATTTTCGCGGGAATCAGAGACGGATGAAGAACACTGGTTGTCTATCATGATCGAAAACGACAGTCTTTTCATCAGCAGTGAAGGAAAAAAAGTAGCAAAACCGAAGCTGTTTCGTCCGTTCCTCGGATCAGCAGTGGTACGGTTTGAATCTGTTTTCGTTAAACGAATGGAAAATGTAACAAAGTACAGATTTAATGTTGTATTGGGTTGTATGACAGAGTTTGAAGACATAAGTGGTTAGAAAAGTTTAATGGCGCGATTTTTAATTTGCTCCAACGTTCTCCGTCGATAAATGTCGAATAATTTATGACGATAGGACATTCTCTGCTTTTCCAACTCCTTGAGTTTTTGCGTAACGAAAATTTCATCCGATTCCAGCATTTTTAGATTGCGCGAAAAATATTAAATGGTTTTCATTTAATATTTCAATCGAAGTGGAGACCACTTATGATGAGGGAGAACGTAGCAATCGGTATCTCTCCAGTCGGAGGTTGAAAGACTCTAATTCTTGGACTGATGTGCATCAATGCGGAGTGTTCCTTCCCGTGAATGGCGTCTAACATTGCCGGAGGCTTGTCCTTATCTTCTACAGAGTTAAAGTGATATGGAAAACAATCGATAATTTCCCCACCGGATACGTGTAGTCGCCGACCTGTTTCCGTTTTCACAAAAGGATTGACCAAGATACAATCGGGAACTAAAATCGAAAATTGACGAGAGACATGATCCCATAAATCGTCGAGTCGTTGGCATGCAATCGGGTCGGACACTTCGGCCTCTGTTTCCAGCAAGTTATAATCGGTATCCGGTATCCGCCAGTGAGAACGAATTCCGCGACAAAAGTACGGTATTTTTAATGTGATAGGCAGGATGTAGTCGGTCACAGTCTCGCCACGGAGGCACGTCACTCGACGAGGTCCTCGAATCCGAACTTGTGAAACATCACGCGGACTGGAGTATTCGTCGCGATCGGCATCATCAAGTAGGTAATCGTATTCGTCATTATCGGAATCCTCGTTCGGCGTCATTTTTAGATTGCGCACAAAATATTAAACGTTTTTATTTAATATTTGATTCATTCTCGTCCCGCGTTTTTGCGTTGCTGTGCATCGTACAATCTTTTTCTGCTCAATTTCGTCAAGTACCTACGAATGAAATCCTCAAAAAATTTCCTTTCAGAATCTTCACCTTCGTCTTCGGAACTTTCATCGATCCATACCTGTGACCTTTGGATTGTGAGTGAAAGGATGTCATCTACGTATGATTCCATTAGTGCATCAAGTTCTGGACATGAAAATTTTATCCACGAAACTCCATCATCCGCCAGTCTCAAGTAAATAGATCTAATACTGAAAGGACGCACATCGGGAGCTCGAATGGGGAGAGAAGAGCTAATTTCCTGCAAAATACGAGTCAGCGTTGTTGTCCTATCTCTTGAAAGATCGACGGGGTATTTGTTGGAGAGGTAGTCAAGAAACTCGGTTTTGTTCCACACGTTCGGTCGGGATTCCGTCATTTTCAAAATGTTTATACTTGTTTAAACATTTTGATATCAAAATTTATTCTAATTTTGCCATCAGGTCGAACACCCGACTCTTGTAAATGCACAACAAAACCTCAGTCACGACCACATATAGTCCTCTGACATCTTCCGTTTCATCGCATCCCATATCGACATCATGCATTTCAGCTCTCACGATTGTTTTGAGTGTTTCTTTTAATTCGCCGTGATTGAGGGTATCGAAGTGTATTTTGAGATCATGCAGGTTTGAATGTCGTATCTTTGCAAATGCGCTCTTAATCTCAATCATGCCTTTCCCGACAGCTCCAGTCATTTTGTATCGCGCATAGGCACCCTTGTTGGGATGAATCATCAGTTCGCATCGACCGCAAATGTTTTTCTTCATTTTAAACTAATTTCAAACTATTTATTTTGATATCAATTTTTGATATCAAAATTTATTGATTCAGCACGGCCAGAATGGCGGATCGCACTCGGTCGTACATGACAAAATAATACGGACGAGGCGAATTCTTGGTGACTTCGTTCTCATACCAATTGTCATACACTAAATTGACTTGTTGGTTGATAAACTCATCGCGTTGGGTCACCGTCTGCGCCTTCAATTTGGCGATCGTGCCCTTGATTTCAGCCAAATCCTTCGCCC
>NW_011887349.1:0-6949 GCF_000151315.2 Capsaspora owczarzaki ATCC 30864 | reverse complement strand
CGGTGTGCGTTATGACGACATTCAACTGTCTCATATCCTACGTTCTTTTTTTCTTTGTTATTCTTAATAAAACTTTAGACGGTAAAAAAAAAAAAAATTCAACTGTCCCATATCCGTTCTTTTTGTGTCTTTCTTTGTCATTCTCAATAAAGCTTTAGACGGGTCAAAATGTTTTAAGTGCACATTTCACCTGATACAACAAGAACAAGCACAAGAACAAGAACAAAAACAAGAACAAGAACACGAACAAGAACAAGAACACGAACAAGAACAAGCACAAGCACAAGAACAAGAAAAAGAACAACCCCATTGTGCTCCCCAGGAAACGTTCAGTACGGATTGATCGGGCTTGTCACAGGTGGCTGTTCGTCAAAGCACCAGGTGAGATCCGAAGGGGAGAGTTTCGCAGCAAGACCGGGGTCAATGTCTTTCAGAAACTGGTGGAGCTTCGCATGATTGTCGAAATAGGCCGTTTTGTCTGCGCTGCGCTTGTCGAAAAACCGCTGCGCCAAATCGCGAGCTTCAGGTTGTGTCAGCTTGCTGTTGTAGAATTGGTTGGTAAGAGCAGGCACGTCCGACAAATTCGGGTTGTACGACGAGGTCGCTGCAACAGTTTGTTTCGTTGTTTTTGCAAAGTTCAGCCAGACTGAGAGCACATCCATGCGACAATAAGCTCAAAACAGAAATCTCTGCTGCATACCATCAAAAACAGGCTTAAGACCGCACAAGAAGTCGCCCAGTTCATTGCGCGAGACGAGCCAAGATCTGTCGTCGAGGTTGCCAGACGCGACCGGCTTGGACATTGTCTGTGTCGTGACAAGCCCAGCAATAAGCGTTGGCGTGCTGCGTTGATTGGAGATCAACTGATTGGCGTTTGCTTGCGACAAGGGCGCGACACCTGTTCGAAGTTTGACTTGACCCTTCACAGTCAACTGTTGTCATGCTTGTGAGTCGCAGCGCATACATGTAGTTTGGAGTCAACAAGACCGTTTCGACCTCTTACGTCCAAACCATTGACCGACACAAAGCTGGCATTCAAATCGCTGAACTCCTCGTTGACGCGGGTCAAGGAAAACCCATCTGGAATCGAATCGACCGCTCGCTCAAACTGTCGCAAAACGACCATGACTGACTGCAAGTCGTCGCTCAAGACGGCGCCTTCAAACAGTGTGGGAAGAGGTAGTGTCAGATCGGCAGCCTGTGGTGCGCCCTTGGTTTTGGCGCACGCATCGCACAGCTCCACAAGCAGGCGCAGGTTGAGCAAGCGCGGCACAATTTGCTCCCAGTTGTGCGAGGGAAGAGAGACCGCATTGTTGTTGACAGTCTCCGGCTGACTCATCTTCCCGATTGTTTGCAGTTCAGTGAGCAGTTTGCTGGCGATGTGGCCATACGCGCACTGTTCATCATCTGCAGACACCGGGGCGGGCAAACACGAAAGTGCAGTAAGTAGCCGATGCAAGGACAAAATGCAACGTCAGCAAGCGACTCACCGAGTTTGACAAGGTCGAGAAAGTGCAGGTTTAGCATCAGTTGCTGAGAGAAGGAGTACTGAGAGAGTGAGGTCCAAAAGCAGAGTCCAAGATCCACCAACCTGTCAATCCGAGCATCTGCCCAATCGTCGAGAGTCGACTTGAAAGCAATGGCTCGAACAAAAGCAATCAAAGACTTGGGATCAATCGTGATCGGCATGGAACGGTTGTCGGTCGTGAAAATGTTGTTAATTTGGCGAGGAATGCCCAGTGCTCGCTGGAGCAACAGCGTCTTCCAAACATCTCGATGCCAAACTGCGTTGTTGTTACGGCGGGTCGCCAGCTGAGCCGAGGCAGCGCCGGAGAGACGTGGCATCTCGATCAAGCTAGCGAAAAACCTGCTCCCGGTGACCTTGTCGAACATGTCCACCTGGACAGCGTCGCTCAGCGCAAAAGGACGCGTCCCACTCATAAATAAAGTAACCTTCCCGCCTGAATTCGACAATTCTCGCAGTGGCGCGATAGCCCATTTGATGAACCGACGTTCTTGGCGCCATTGCGGCAACGTGCTAAACTCGCGGTCGAATTTCTCGTCGACTGTTTGTCCAAGCAGCATGCTCACTTCATCAAGGGTGACGACGACCGGTACGACCGTGTTCGAAGGCAGGTTTTTGAGCCGGATAAAGTCTTGGCGGATGTAGTGAATGGTGGTTGCTACGGCGAATGAGCCAGAGAGGGTCAGACGGAACCTGTTCATTAGATCACCCGGAAGCCGCATATAATCGGCGAGCATACGCCAGGCCACGGCGTGTTCAGGATGCAGCGAGCATTCCGTCGACTGGAATGCCATTCGACTGTTGAATGTGACGTTCAAACTGATGAAATTTTCGTCATTGTACACCTGCTTTGCGAGTTTCGAATGAATGATCTCGCAGAAAGCCGTCTTGCCGGCACCAGGCAGTGTAGCAATCACACCGATAGGGTGCCGGTCGCTGGCATTCGCAGAGGTGGTTTTGTTCTGCGTGAGCAGTCTCGAAGCAGCCTGTATGGCCTTGTCGCGCTCTAAAAGCAGGTCCTCCGACGAAGGCCTCTGGCACGGGAAGCGGATCACAATAGGGTGGCAAGGGAAATCAAGTGAGCATCCGCCATCAGCAGATCATAAATGAAAGCAGTAGGATTTACCTCCGCTTCAACGTAGTTGTTCGAGTGTTTGAAAGCGTCAATCTGCATCTTGACTGACTCCGCATCAGTGACAAAGTCTACAAGTATTTCAAAGAAATCAGCACACACACACACACACACACACACACACACACACACACACACACACACACACACACACACACACACACACACACACACACATACCGTTGAGGCTCCTTCCAGCGACTTGCTGCCGCAATTGTACGAGTTGCAGCTGCAGTTGTTCGATTTGCTGCTGCCGTTGTTCGATTTGCTGGTCAATAACTAGCTTGCGGTCAAGCTCGCCATTCAGCTCCTCAAGCAAGTCAGCTCCGAACCAATTGCGGCCCACCAGCTTGGCACAGACAGTTAATTCCAACTGCCGGAGTGCAGCTGCGGCATTGGGTTTCTGCTCGTCAGTTGGAGAGGCAGCGCCCGCTTGTTGACCATCCAAAAGCTGCTTGAGCCTGGCGCGTTGGGCAGGCTGGGTGGTAAGTTCTGAAATTGGCGCCAAATCGACTGAGACGCCAAGACATGCGGCCAATGCGCGCAGCTGTTCACTGTCCAAATGCAATAAAAAGCAAAGTCAGTCAAACCAAGACAACGACAACTCCAGTGTGATGAGTAGGGCAATCAAATTCATTACCTGAACGTTGCTGGATTCGCTGCCGATCAAAAAAAAAAAGAAAAAAAAGCAAAAGTGAAACAACTGGTCAGTGCCTCCCGTCCTCGCCACCATCAAAGTCAAAGTCGATGCTTTAGTCTTTGTTCACTGAATTACACCAAGGGCGTTTCACGAGGAACTGAGGGACAGCAGGGGGGCAGTGGGAAAAGCAGAAAGAAAGGAAAAAACAAAAAGCAACCAAAACAAAACAAAAAAAGGCGCCAAGAATTGCCAAGAATTGCCAAGAATCGCCAAGAACTGATCGATGCATGTCATTCAACCCCAGTTTCGATGGAAAGAGTCGGTGAAAGTATCAACAATGAATTGCGGCACTGTGTTTTGCGGGTGGCAAAGTGCACGATAGAGTGGAGCGGGGAGAGACCCATGAATAGCCTTTCACCGCACTTACAGCCATGAGAAAGCAATGAAATAGACTGACTTAAAACTTTTGAAAAGTGATTTTCCTCTAGCTTGATTGTGTGCTCTACAGGTATCTATTTGAATGATGAGCCTGATTGTATTCATTGTTGCGTTTGAAAGACCATCATCAGAACAGAATCACCGCAGGTTGCCAACACTGCACGCGCGAAATCCCAGTATGGCAAACAAAACAATCGAGACCAAAACCATTCATCTCAAAGTGCGCCGTCAAACGGCAGAATCAGAACAAACACAAAAACGTTTTAGGCAAACACCTTCTTGGAAGCGGCCTCGAGACGGTCAAGGAAGAGCGCGGCGTGCTTGGGACGGAAGATGAGGGAAGGACGCAGACGAATGGAACGGGTACCACAGCCGCCCATGTTCAGACCCTCCATGCGGCCGGCAAGAATGAGCTTGTCGCGCAGCGCAGGAGTCTTCACGTCAAAGGCAATGAACGTACCGAGACCACGCACGTTTTCGAGGTTGCCCTGCGATTGATCGGCGAGCGTCTGCAAACCTTGCTGGAGGTAAGCACCCGTCACGCGCGTGTTCTCAATCAGATTGTCCTGCTCGATGATCTCGGTGATGAACTTGGCTTGGAGCAGACGCACGGGATCGCCCATCCACGTGTTGTAGATGCGGTACGGCACATCCACGCGATACTGGTCGGCGTAGAAAAAGCCCGACGCTTGCATCTTTTTGGCGAAGGTGACGATATCCGGGGGCGAGCTCAGGCCCCACTGTTCGTGCGCCCAAAATGAGCCCGTGGCACCTATCCCCGAGGAGGACACACACACACACGCACACACACACGCACGCACAAACAAACAAACAGTCCGGTTCCATTTGAGCAACGCAAAAAACCAACCAAAACAAACTGTAAATTGCGACGCAATCCTCACCAACACCGGTTTGGACTTCATCAACAATGAAGGCCACTTTGTGCTTCTTGCAAAGAGCTTGAAGGCCGCGGAAGAAGCTCGGAGAGGCGTGGTTGTCGCCGCCCTCAGCCTGGATGGGCTCCACCACGACGCCAGCCACTGGAATGGGGTTGGACGTCAGGATCTTGTCGACCTGAAATTCCAAAGGGCAAAGGTCATCAAGTGAGTCGATGGAACGGTGGAAGCAAAACAAAGACGATCAACGCGTCCACCGCATCACGGCCAACGCGCAACAACGAGAACAGAAAATGAAAACCTCTCTCAACAGCATGCAAAGCTCTCACTACTGCATCACGTTCAACGCGCAACATTGAACAAAACTCCAACAACACAAACAAAACCCCTCCCAAACCTATCAAAGCCACCACAACTGTACCTCTTTCAGAGAGTCCTGCTCGGACTTCTCGTTCTCGGCGGCGTGCTTGTCCAGAGGGTACTTGAGCTTGGGGAAGGGTGCCTTGGGCCAGGGAAGGGCGGGAATGTCGAGCTTGTGGATGGCTTTGGCGCGAGTGGTCGAGAGGCAGCCAAAGGTGCGGCCGTGGAAGGCGCCGTCGAACGAGAGGATGGAGAGGTTGGGAGAGCCGGGCTCGCAATTGTTCATGACCGAGGTGAGCTCTTGCTCGTTAAAGCCGCGATCACCACGCTTGCGTGCTTGGTAGTGCATGAATGCCATCTTGTAGGCGTTTTCGTTGGCCGAGGAGCCGCAGCCGCAGGTCAGCTGGACTTGCTTCAAGCCGGTGGGCGCCTGCTTGATCATCGTGTCGTGCAGCTGAACGGGGAAGTCGGTTGGCGGCATGGATCCCAGCGCAGCGCGTTGCGCAAGATGCTGGAAGAGCAGCTGGCTCTCGGTGAGCTTGGTCTTGTAGTCTGGGTGGTTGTAGCCGAGCGGCAGCGACGCAATGTGGCAGTAGACGTCGAGGAGCGCGTTGCCGTCCGCATCGACGACATAGTTGCCAGACGACTTTTCAAAGTCGACAAAGAAGCTCACGGACTGGGCGTCGACCATTGTGGCGAGCTCTTTGGTGAGGGCAATGCTCTTGGATCCGGGGATGGCGGTGGTCTTGACGCGCGGCTTGGCTGGCTCTCCGCGGATGGCGGGCGCCGGGGTCTTCGGCAGCGTGCCCCACTTGGGAGTGGAAGCGGAGGCAGCACCGGCAGCGGCGGCGGTGGCAAGCGTCGAGAAGGACGACAAGCGGGCAGCAGCAGTGGTGGCGTTGAGCGCGGGAAGAGCTGAGACAAGACGGGTTGCGAGCATCATCAATCAAGCAGAAGAGATAGAGATAGGAGGACTGCGCAGACAAGTGCGTCGAGTGCGTTTTGTGAATGTGGCAAGCGATGTGTGGATGCGGATGAGTGTGTGAGTGTTGTTTGTTGATCGCAGAGCGGCAAGCAGAGGAATTTGACAATAAACGCGATTTAAGATGGGGTGATTCAACGTCCAGTTGGGACTGCGGGAGAAAACCGCTTCGATTCGATTGGGATGCGCATTGCGATGGCACGCGCACACACCACACACACAGTAGAGAGCATGCGTGCATGTGCATACCCACAGCTTGGAACGCGAGCCAAGTATCGCACGGGGCAAGCAGCCGAGAGCCGCGCCAAGTGACCAGCGTCGCAAATGCAGTCCATTCGCCAACGACAATGCCAGTGTGTTCAATACAGACCTTGTTGAAGAATACATGCACTCCTTGAACTTGCACACATTGATGGGGAAACAATAATCATCACCAAGCTGCCAGTCTGAGAAGCACAGGCCAGTCCGCTTTTTGATTTTTTTTCCTTAAACAAAAAAAATCACCACTGAGAAGCACAAATGTCCCACCAGGCCGCCCTCGCTCGCGACGCCAAGCGCGAGGCCGCATTGCCGGCGCTGCTCGCTGCTCAACCCAAGTGCCCGCACCGCAAGACCAAGATTGTCGCCACGCTGGGACCTGCCTCGCAAGACCTCATCAAAGAGCTCGTTCTTGCTGGTAAAAGCGAAACGCTTCATCATTCCATCACCATCACAGTGGCGGTGTCGGTGTCGGCGTTCCAC
Source organism: Capsaspora owczarzaki ATCC 30864 (assembly GCF_000151315.2). Lineage (NCBI taxonomy): Eukaryota > Filasterea > Ministeriida > Capsasporidae > Capsaspora > Capsaspora owczarzaki. The sequence goes on along the minus strand of NW_011887349.1, from coordinate 235 downwards.
TCTCTGCTGCTGCCGCTACTGCTAATCCACACAACCTATTGCAACGCAAACACGTGACAGCCAGCGAACGCAGCACTGCGACAGTCGTGCGCCAGAACACAAAACCAACCAACAAAAAGTGCGAGTTGAGCGAAATCTGCAAGTCCGACGCTCGCTCACTCAGTCACGCTCACTCAGTCACTCTCACTCAGTAACGCACACTCAACCTTCCTCAATGGGGAGACAGCCACGACGC
>NW_011887348.1:3747-7171 GCF_000151315.2 Capsaspora owczarzaki ATCC 30864 | reverse complement strand
TTTCTCAGCGACGTGAGTGGGACGTTGCCTCAAGCCAGGCGCAGGGGGAAGCGAGGGCGAGATCTCAACAAAAGCGACAAAGCCAGAGTGCTTCTGAATGCTGGTGATTGGGAGAGAGAGAGAGAGAGAGCGCGGGGTCTGAGGTCTGTCAAGAACGCGTTCCATGTCGTGTACCTGATCCTGGGAGAGGTTGGCGAGGGACGACGGCTGGGTGGCTGCCTGCTCGGCGCTCATCGGCGGGTGCTCGGCGGCTTGGGCGACAGCGTCAGCAACAGCAGCCTTCACAACGTCCGACGACGACGACGATGCAGTTGAAGATGATGATGACGATGATGCTGAAGTCGAGGCGCCAGTTGAGGTCGAGGCCAAGTGAGGCACGCTGCCAACGGTCGGCAGCTCTTCCTTCTGGTCGCTCATTGACAGAAGAAAGAAGGAAAAAAATAGAATGACATCCCCAATATTGTGCTACATTGAATCATGATCAGTATGATAATAACATCAATGACGTGCGAACCAGAACAATACGCCTAAATCCCTACGGGTTCCATAATGAATGGTAAAATGGCAATCGTGAGATATCACCATAATCGACCCACCATTGTGATCGACTTGATGTGGCCAATAATAGTGTCAGAGGAGTGGCGGTGCTCAGATGAGCGGTTTTCTCAGAAAATTGAAAAATAAAAATGGCCTCGAGGCCACCGCAAAACGGCGCCACAAGCGTTCTTCCAGGACAAGTGCAGCAGAGCATCATAATCTTTGCTCAACTTTGCACCCCCCGCATTTTCGAGATCGAGCACACTGACTGCCTAGGGTGCATCGCGTACTATTACGGCGAGGAAGCGCGCAGGACAGAAACACTGTTTTGACCCCTAGAAGAACGCCACAACGCCGGTCGCCCTCGCCGAGCTCGATTTCCGACGTGTCCAGTCGGTGTCGGACCGCGCACTTTTCAGGGGTGATTACAGATGATATTTACAACCGTTTTGGCTCAATGGCGGGGCGATCGCAGTGGGGAGCGATTTTGTGTGAAGCTGGATCTTTACTACTTTGGGCTGGATTGAGCCACTCTTTTCTGTTGTTCTTTAGAGCCATAGGTCTCGGGTCGATTCTTGTACTTTTCTGTCTTCACGAGACCGACCAGACCTGCAACACACACACACGTCAAGCAATTCATCCAAGCATAAGAGCCCGACGCACAAGAGCCAGCGAGCGCACGAGGCGAGATGGAGGAGGACGAGGAGATCCAGCCGCAACCAAGCTACGAGACATGCAGTGTGCGGCTGGTGGTCCTTCACGACCTCGTTCCCGACGCCAGCCAGGATCGCTTCATGGATCTGGATGTACCTGTTGCCCAGCCAGAGGCGCTGCCAACGTACGGCGATGTGGAGCGAGCCTTGCAGACCCATGACTTTAGAGAAGTTGCCTTCCGCCCAAACCCTCAGTTTTGGTGTCCAGTCGTTGGCGTCAAGAACAAGTTCTACCCGTCGAACAAGACGATTGCACACCCCGGATGCGTTCATCTTTCTGTCAGGTTGCGTTGCCCCTGTTGCAAATCCAACGTCCCGCGGTCGCGATTTCACAGCGCGAACAAAACTTGTCAACCCTGTCTTGACCGCAACTACAAGAATCAAGGCAAAGCGCGGCAGAAGAAACGACAATCTGTGCTTTGGGAACCTCTGGGGGCGTCATCATCATCATCATCATCATCATCATCGTCTTCCCCCGCGGCGGCGGGGGGGATTCAGGCAAACAGCAGTCAAGCACGCGTCAAACCCGAGATTTACACCGAAGTTCATTCCCGTTGGCTATTTTCCAACCCCGACGAGTTGAGAGACGCGTTCAAGATGCTCGAGGAGAACAATCATGACATTCGGTTGCGATACGACGCCCATCCCACCGAAGACGACGACATCGCTGAATGCGACTGCAGATTGTCTTCCGTGCAACCCGCGTCCACCGACTTGGCCGACGACGAAACTAGCGTAGTGCAAGATGATAGGGACGACATTCTTGAATTTCTTAACGACCAAGACGGGCACGACGAAAACTGCCGCTCAAGAACGCCTCGGAAGCGCAGGGGAGTCCATCTCACCAAGGAGGAGCGAGATAAACTTCCGCAGTGGAGCCCTAGTACGACGGTCATTCCTGTTCGAACACGCCGTTGGTATTGCTTCAATAGACGCGATCCGTCGAGGCCGCCTACGACCGTGCCAGACACACCAACTCTCCAACAACGATTTATTCGCGCCTGCTCCAGCAAGAAGCGAGTTGACAACAACTTTCACTTACGTCCGGAGCTCGGCGCCGGATCCTGCAGTTTCGGTCTGAGATTGACGGAGCTTGGCCAACACATGCACGGCGAGCTGCTCCTTATTGGGTTCAAGCTCGAGCAGATGGGTCGCCACGACACGGCTTGCACCGACGGCTCGCTCGCTTTCAAGCAGCGCGCGCATCCTGAAATCAAAGAGTGGGTCATGGATCTGGTGCGCAAGGGGTGCTCGGAGGCGTCCATTGTAGCGCAGTTGGAAGGGCCAACTCTCAACCCGCCGCCTCGCCCTCTTTCAAGTTGGAACGTACCGTACACTTCTGGTCGCTGGTATCCCACCAAAGACGCAATTCGCATGATGATAGTCAACTCAAGCAGCGAGAAGCTACATGGAACCGACCAGCAGCGCATCGACCAATTTCTCGCGTCATCCTCGTCGTATGCCTGCTCTCACCCTCACTCGCTCTACCCAGATGGGCAGTGCCCCGGCGAAAGCCAATACGGCGACAAAAGCGATGTCATCTATCATCAATTTGTTCACTGCGACTGCCAGAGCTGCCTCGAAATCTCCCTGAAGGAGTCGAACATTCTGATTTTAATGACGCCTTGTCAGCGGGCAACGTGGGACGCCCTTCGTCCCAAGGTCCTGTTCCTGGATTCAACCTTCTCAGTCAACCGCTACGACTGGGCGACAACAGCACTCGTCGCTGCTGACGAAGCAGGCGCTGGTGTGCCGCTGGCGTTCATGATCTCCGACAGAGATCGCGAGCATGAATATGCGCGGTTCTTGTCCGAGGTCAAGCACGCCGTAGGTGAAGCGTTTAATCCGGTGCGCATCGTCATCGACAAATGCGGCGCTGAGCGAAACGGCATCAATCAGGCGGTGCCGGGTGTGCAGGTGGCAACTTGCTGGTTTCACGTCTGCCAAGCGGTGGAGCGCCAGTACCCGGGCAGACTAGATCTTCTCTCGTGTATGGCTAAAATGCGGTATGCCAGGAATGCACAAGAGCTGAAGGACGCGAGCAACAGCTTGCTCAACGCCGCCGGCGAGTTCCAAGGTTATTTTCTGTCTCAGTGGCTCAACGAACGAGATATTAAAACCTGGACGCTCTTCCACCTTGGCTTGGTGCGGGGATGCCGCTGGATCAAGGCCAC
>NW_011887348.1:1615-3632 GCF_000151315.2 Capsaspora owczarzaki ATCC 30864 | reverse complement strand
GCACGTTCAAGTACAAGTTCTGAAAGGTTACCGCATGCACGATTTGGCAGGTCTCGCAATCAGGATTGTTCGGGACACGAACCAGCACTTCTGTTTGCAACGCCAACGCCAGCGACTCGACAAGCCGAATGTCGCCTTCCTTCCAAAGTTCCGCTCCTTACTGCTTGAGAAAGAGATGCACGCAGAGAAGCTCGTGGAAACCGGTCAGGTGTTGGAGCTTCATCGCTACTTTGGTGTAGGACTTGTTCTGCCTCAGCGGACGCTTTCTGAGCTTGATCTACTCCAAATTCGCGAACTCGCAAACGCTCACCTTGAGCCATTTTATCAGACGCGTGGCATGCCCTTGACTGAGGGTTTGCAGCAGCTGCACGAAGCGCTGAAGCAACAGTACCCAGATGTTGTGGTCGTTGGTGTCGAGCGGCGCTTTTGCAGCGCCATGCACGATCACGCTTTCATTTGCAGCCACATCCGTGCCGTCGCGCGGCACTTTGGAGGCATCGAGAACTTTCGTCTTCAAATCCATTCTCTCTTCGAAGAGCCACCAGTGTGTCCCGTGTCCCGCTCAGCACCCGTCAATCCTGCAAGCGAATCTGCTGTGTCCGCAGCCACTACTGCTTATGCCGATGATGCCCTGCCGACTGGCGCAACCGACATGGCCGTAGACGATCAGCTTGATGCAGACGGACCTGCTCGCACCTCTGACATGGCCGTAGACGATCACCTTCCCTCGGGCCCGGATGCAGACGGACCTGCTGACCGCACCTCGGACCTCCCCGCCGAGCTCGATCCGAATCACGGCGCGTCACCTTCTGCGAGTAACTCCGATGATGCTCCAGAGCACAGCTCTGGCCTTGTTGAGACGGTGGCCAGTCCCGACGACCTGGTGGACGAGCTCTCCAAGCTGTTCGAGAAAGGACTCGAGCGTCTCAAGACCATGGCTCAGGGCGATGAGTTGCACAGCCTCGTTCGCCAGCTCACACGCAATTGCAGCAACAGCATGCGGAATGCGACAGGTCAGCGAGGGATTCTTTCATTATATACCCGGCGCACGCGTGGTGCAACTCGTAAGGCTGCCAAATCTACCCGAGCTGCCCAAGCCAAGGCAAAGCGAACTGCTGCTGCCAAAGCCAACCGAGCAGCAGTAGCAGCAGCAGCAGCAGCATCAGCATCAGCATCGTCAGCCTCAACCGTTCTTCCAGGTAACGCAACTGCATCCGCAGCAGCGTCGTTGGCGACCAGTTCGTGGACACGACGCAAGAAGTCTGGAGTGAAGGGGCGGCCCAAAGCTAAGCACCGTGTTCCTGCTGCACTTATCCGAGAAGTCGCAAGATCCTTTTGCGCCAAAGACAGTCAAGCATTCGAGAGCGCAAGGGCGGCGGTGACTGCGTACAAAACCCAACAGTTTGTCGACTACATCCCGCCTTCTCGCAGCAATCGCGGTACTCGAGATCCGTGGGGCGACACTACCCCTTCATTTGCTGATTCCGATCCCACATTTGGGAATGCGAGTGATGGTGCACGTTCAGCCAGTCGGAAACGACCTCGATTGGAGCCAGAGGCTGACCCGCAGGAAACGAAACCAGCGCAACCAACAGAGGATTGGTTTGAACATTTTGCCCCTCAACTGCGGCCGCCTGGAGGGCGCTCAGCGGCCATCCGTGCGCGCGACACAATTCGACGGTTTTCACGCTACGACACGAGTCGGGATGACGATGCAGACGTGTTTGAGGCCCAGCCTGAGGAGATGGACGACGATGACTTCAGGTACACTCTGGAGGAGTGTGTGCGTGCTAGACGGCTTGAAATGTTTGATTCATCTGTAAACCCGGAGTTTTTGTGAAGTTTTGTGTGATTGTGTGTGCTTGGTGTTGTACTTTGGGTCATTGTGGTGCTGCCCTCCCCACTGTTTTCACAGCAGCGGCGCCTGAGAGGTGTCAGCATCCTTGACCCCATTCGATTTTAAATTTGACACATGGATAAACTTGTCTTTGAAGTTTCGCGGCATAGAACGTGGCAG
>NW_011887348.1:0-1515 GCF_000151315.2 Capsaspora owczarzaki ATCC 30864 | reverse complement strand
AGCTTAAAAACAGCTCGACAGCGCAAAAGGAGGAAAGCGCAAAAGGAGGGAAAATTTTTCTAAGTCCAACTTTTCCTGTCGCCCCCTTGATGCTCACTGCTACGCAGCCTGACTGGGTGACCCGATCCGCCCGCCCTTCAACCCCATGACTCAAACACCAATACCATTCCATAAATGCCCTAGTAGTGGGTTGCTGGTCCACCGTGGGGGTTGGTGGCTTGGCCGCTCCCTGCGCGCTCGCGTCGCTCCCAACCATTCCCTCCCGTGCTCGGTCCAGCGCAGACTTTTTCACCGGCTCAAAGCGGAAATCTACATTATCATTTATGGGCAACATGATGTTGGCAGAGAGAAGAGGCTAGATGACACTTTGAGATTCGGACCTGGAACCCGTAGTGATTTAGGCGGATTGTTCTGGCACCAATGACGTGAATGGGTTGGTTGGTCTGTTGGTTGGTTGGTTCTGAACTGGAAACGACTTGACTTGACGTTTGCTCGGCTTTCGTTCTGCTTCGTTGATCATCCAGGCGACCTGTAACTTTATGATGTGAAGATGTTGTATCATGTACATGTAAATGCAGTCAGTCTCCTTTTTTTTTTTTCACCTCTTTCTTTTCGTTCGTTTCAAAACCAATTCACTAAGGGTGCGTTGCCAAAATTTTCAAATATCAACCAACCAACTTTCTTTTCAAAATCCGCCTTCATCATTACTGGTCAACCTCCACTTGGTCTTTGGCCACTGACCTGGGGGAAAATGCTCCGAATCGTGTGAGCGCGTGTTGAGACGCGAGCATGGGTGGAACGGGAACAGACGCAGACTGGCCGAAAGTGCCGCTTTGTTGAACGAGCCATCCGTTTGAAACTGTTTTGTTTCACTTTCGGGTTTTGTTGGGGCTGGTTTTCTATTGGGACTCCATTCCCGCCCCCTCCCCGACTTGACAGACGATACTGCTTGTGTTGTTTCATTCGGCCACTTGGTGTTTGCTTGGAGGGGTGGTGGTGGCGGTGGTGGTGATGCGCTGACATTTGTATCAAACTACAGACTGACTTCTGAAACAATACAAAAACAGTCCTTTCCATGAATTCAAATCCAGTCGAGCCGACTCTGGTGCCGGCCATCAGCAGTGGATCGGTATCGTACACGACAAGCGCTGCAGACCGCCCCAAGCTGTCCTTTTCAGGCGCGTCCGACTGCGGGGCCAAGATGGACGAGAAGTCGTTCAGCGTTTTCGACGACATTCCGCCAATTCTGACAACGGATGTTGCGCGCGAGTTTGCTACCATCATGAAAAACATTACAAGCACCAGCGAGGAATGGGAGCGCCGCGTCAATGCCTTGCGCATGATCCGAGGCTTGCTGAATGGCGGCGTCCTGCCGGAACAGCGCGAAGCCTGGATGCTCCACATGAAGCCGCTGGCAGACCCGTTCTGCGCCACCCTCCGGGATCTCCGCTCGGCAGTCATGCGTGAAGCGTGTATGACGCTCAGCCACATGGCAATGACCATGAAGGCGGAAAT
>NW_011887347.1:4644-7481 GCF_000151315.2 Capsaspora owczarzaki ATCC 30864 | reverse complement strand
AGCGGCGACGGCACACCCGGGAGCATGCAGGTAGTACATCGATACGAAACCTGAGGCTTGAAAACCAAAATTCAAGACCTCGAGTCATTCCGTCGCTCGTTCTCGCACCGCCATAGGACACTGGCCTCGATTTTTTTTGGGGACCCCTGTCATTTAACGTGTCCTCACAAAAAGTTCGAGGTTTTTCAGTCAAGTTCCCCGCCATTTTCAGGATGAATGTAGTTATATTCGTTGGTTGGTAGAAACGAGAGAGGGGAGCATGGGGTCGAAATGCCATCTCAGGGGACCCACTTGAACGCGTGCGACGGAGGTTGGACGATGGCGATCGAGATGTCTGTCAACCCTCCAGACCCGCCACCTAGTTTCTGCACACCTACAATACTAGTTGCACTCATGGGCAAAAAATGGGCGGACCAGTCCCATTTCGTGATAGGGCTGACATGAGGACATTTTGGCAAAGTCGACATGGCCCGACCTTGGACCCGCCAGGGCGAGGCGCATCAACGAAACCGCGCCCAAATGCTCAATACCCGAAACAAGACCACCAGACGCGTATGTTTATGTGTCGGAGCACGATTGTACACCCTCCTGGAGATGGTGGCACGTTGTCAAAGTTGGGTAGTGTCGATCGACCTCACGACCACGTCTTCCCCATCACTTCTCTTGACCACAGAACCTGTCGAGTGTCATTGTCGAGCATCCACAAGCATGTCCTGGGCCAGGGACGAGGCAGTGAACGCGTCTACAAGCTGTGCAGGCGCCTCTTCCAGTTCCCGCCATTTCTTTGGTTGACATGGCCCCGCTGCCATCACAGGCACCTCCTCCTGCCTCTGAATCGCTTGATTCAGATGTGTAGGTGCCCATGTTATGCGAGGATGATGTCCAGGCGGCTGGACGTCATGCACCTACGCCCCCAAGACGCCAACATTGAACCGGAAAAGCCCGCGCAAAGTTCAACCCAACCGACAAAGCGCAGATCAGCTCATTCAGACCTCAATCCGAACAGCCGATCACTCAAGCAGACCATTGACCAAATTTGCAAGACGATCGACAGGGTTTTGAACGGAGAACTGGCCAACTGGCTCGAAAACACGGGCAAACGAGAAACCATCCTCAAGTTTGGTTGGCTGATTGGTATCCCATAGGCAGAGGACCACGTTTAGCTCCAGATGCATCTGGACTGCTGTTACAGTCACTTTCAACCGTGTCTGTGGACACAAACAGTGGGGATAAGGTCGGCACTCCACGACTACCATCCCACTCGTTTGTGACAAAGGACTTCAAAGATATTCCGCCACCAACATCCCCTACTTAGACTATCATCTTAGAATCGTCTAGTGTCGGAACCCCCGCTGCAGAGGCAGCGCAATCTCACTCTATCGACCTTCAGGGCTGAGCTGGTCAATTGGGCTCCACTCCTCACGATAATGTGAACGCCATTCAGCTGATGATGAGCTCTTTGGCTACTATGACTACTTTTTGAGCTTTGTAGAGCTTGGCGCCGCCTGGGAGACCCAGAACATTGTTGATTCCTTGCACCATTCGAACAGTAAGAATTGTCAGCATGGTTCCTGTTTCCAGCTTATCTCACCAATAAACCCACTACAAATTGATTCAAAGTATAGTTTCAAGTTAGATATATGATGAATACTTGCCTGAGTTGTGTTCAAGTCGACACCAACCGCGGTCAAATTTGCGCACCATTCTCAAAAGTCAGTGAGGCGATCGCTACCCTTGAGGCATGGTGCGTCCCTTTCGCTTGAGCTTTGTGATCCGTATATATGTGTTTACAATTCAAGATTGTCGTTTGGGTTAATTGTATGCTCTGATTGAACTTTTGATGGCCTGACCGATGGGCTTTTTATTGTTCCGAACAAGCTGATTTCGTGATGATGATGTCCGTAGATCGCTCCCATCTTCCTCATGAACACTCATACGAATCATACAAGTAATTTTCCAACATAACGGGGGTCGAATAAGGTAACAGGACGATGCGGTGGCGTGCGCGACTGGCGATTGTCGCAGCAACGAGCAACAAGCTCGCCCCCTCTCGACCTGTTGAACTTTCGTGCCCTCATTTTGCTATGAAATCTCTATATATATGGTATACTAGCATGTGATGATGAAATCGGCGGAGGATAGACATACAGAGAGCAGAGGAGCAACTGAAAGGCTTAAATGACCAAAAACTCAAAAAACCCAAAAAAAAAATCGAGGCCAGTGTCCTATGTTCGCAAGGCGTCCGAAGGCGCGAGTGAATGCTCGACTTCAGAGAGCAGCATTGACATGTTTCTCTGTTCTCTTCATTTTAAAGGTTTCCCCCTTCGTCTCCTGGTTCGATTTGGATGGCTCTCACACGCCACACTTCATCGCTCTTCATCACTGGCTGTCCCATCATGTCGGCTCGCGCCAGTCCAACTTTGCTTTTTATTTTTGGTGTGGCGAGTGTTTTGAGTGTTTGTTTTTTTTTGTTGTTGTCGTTCCTGCTTTTTGCTGCCAGCATTTCCAATGCTGCTCATCCCAACCCTGCCCAGCTTGATAACATGTCTCACAATTCCCCCTCCCCCTCCTTCTGCCCGACCCTCAGAGATGCGCAGATGCCGCGCGTGCGAGTGAGTGATCATAGTAGAGGGACCGGTTCGAGGTGTTGGAATGCCCCACCGCCCCTTTTTTTTCTGTTGAGTTGCGTTGTCGCGAGGTGTTCGGGCATCGTTCAACTATTTTCCCCTTCCCTCCCGCAAAGTGCGTCTCTCTCGTCATTTTCGAGTCGTCGGCGTTCCGACTGGGCGTGAATGATGCAGGATGCACGCCATTGTTGCTAGCGACACACGCTCATC
>NW_011887347.1:1107-4509 GCF_000151315.2 Capsaspora owczarzaki ATCC 30864 | reverse complement strand
GACGGACGTTTCATTCAGAGAACACGATGCCGGAGCGGAGCGTCGCTCCTTTGGTTTTTTTTTTCCTTGGTCCTTAATTTTGGATTTTTATTACGACGTAGTCACAACATCAGCAAAAGTCGATTGCGAAACACACAAAACAATATCCATTACAACAACAACAACAACAACAACAACAAAAAAGCTCTTTATCAAAATGGAAATCGTGCCCAACAAAAACCCGCAACGAACGAAATCGTACGATTCTTTGGTTGTTCTCTTTGCGACTTTTTGATTCACACGTTCGCGTTGTGGGATCGTCGCGACGCGCGAGCGCCACGGTTTCACATCTGCTCCAACTGGTGCTGCTGAAGAAAACGGGCCGTGCTAAGAGTCGTTTGAGGACGAGCGGAGTGGTGCTCAATGAGTTGCTTGGAACCGGGTGACAAACGCTGGGTCTCTCTGCCTGCAGCCCCCCCCCACCTCGGGTCGACAAAGGGAAGGATCATTGAGTAGAAGTCAAAATGGACTTCTGTGGAGCATAAACCCGCCAGCCATGGACGGGTTTGCTGATATTGGGGCTTTGTTTCGCAGATCACTTTTTTGGAATGCGAAACAAGCAGATCAGTTTTTTGGGAATCGCTGTGTTGACTGTGTTGGACTCACTTTCGCATGCGTGAATGATCTTGCATTGCACAGACACGAAAGCTTCACCAAGAAGCACTGTTTTTTTTGTGGTACATCCCGGTCGTTCTGTTAACTCGTCCAACGCAAAAGCGAAATCGAACAAACTCTAGCAATCGACCTCACTCGTGAACCTGACTCCAAGCTGAGGCTTTTTTTTACTCCAGACTCAGAATGCAGGCGAATGCAAATTGCTCAACGCCATACCTGGGGCCCAACTGCGATGTTACCTTTGCGGAAAATCTCGGCGCGAGCTACCAAGTTGTCCAAGGACTGCTCTGCACGTTGCTCATTGGAGCGAGCCTGTTTGGTTTGGTACAAAGCTATCGCATCACATGCAAAAATGGATGGTGCACCAAGCTCGACAACACTGTGATTTACCTGTCCACACTGACCGCTATTTCGGCGGCAATTCGACAAGTAGACTCGAGCGGATGGCGCGGCGTCTATCCCATTTGGGTGACCTCAGTTCTGTACGATGTCAGCACTTGCTTCATCCTGACTGTGTGGATGCGCGTCGTCCTGTCCTGGGCAACGTTCGTGTCTCGCTCGGTGGCGGCAAGTTTCCGCTCCCGTCTCTTCCAATGGGGCTACTACGCGGCTGTTGCCTACGCGTGGTTTACTCAGCTAATATCGACCTTGTTCATGTTTACCACTGGACCCTACTGGGCAGGAAAGGTTGCCATGTACGCCCTGCTGTGCGGTGTTATTGCCGCCTTCTTTTGTTGCAGCTTTGTCTTTGCCTACCGCATTCGAAAGCTCCTTGCGCAAGCCCAGGCACGCTATGGCGACAGCAGTGCGTCGAGCCACCGGAAGGACAATCCGTCCTCAAGCAAGGGCGACACCTCATTCGCCATTTCGGTGGACGGATCCAAGATTGACGGAGCCGCTAGTTCTGCCAAGGCGAAGGCTGCCGAAGGTCTTGCGAGCAAGAGACGAAGGCTAGCCATTCAACGCATCTACAGGATGACAATGTGGGCCATGGTCATTCAGGTTATCGGGCTCCTTGCGCTCTTTTACAACATTATCAAATGGTCCACGAGTCAGTACAACCTGGACCCGCCGCATGTGCAGCCAGTGCCAAAGGTGGGCGATCTGATCGTTGCCCACATTTTCGACCTCGTCCACTTTATGGCGGCCGTGTTCTTCCTCTGGTATTATCGTGTCTCGCGATCGAGGGGCCAAGTCCAGTCGGCCACGAGCGAATCCGACGAGTCTGCCCACGCCACCAGCACCGACCACCATCACCAAGACTGGGCCACGAGCTTTATTTCGCGTGTGGAAGAGAGCGATCACGCCGCCGAAATGGTCTATCGCAGTCCTTCCCAAATGCTGACAGGGAGCATGGAGTTTACGCATGGCGACGCGCCATCGTTAGCAACGTTGCCCGAGGAATCCGAGGCAGCCGATGTGCATGTGACCATTGCAGCGTGAGCACCGGTTTTGCAAGTGTGACAGTATTGTTGTTTGCATTGAATGTCGACGCAATACACTGTACTTGGTTTGTACAGTGGGGCAGACCGTTTTCGCACAAAATCGTTGCAAAGCGACCGCTTGAGCTTCGACCTTGAGCTGTCTCTCTCGCCCACATAGTAAAACGGTAGACATGATCATCACGTACTAGCACACTAACATAGTATTATAATTATCCAGTCATCATCATCGCTTGCTGCTCAGTCTTTTTTGTCATAAACATGGCCTTCCGACCATTGGGCTCTGCATTGCGCCTGTCGAACGCATTGCGCGACACGATCGCCAAGACAGCTGCAGACACATTCGGACATGTCAAGACACCTCGAATTGTGCGCGAGACGGCGCTGCTCGAAAACCCGACCGACAATCTCAAACTGTAAGCCAAACCAAGAAAAAAAAAAAACCACCGAGTCTTTCCTTGACTTTGTCGATCTTTTAGTTAGCGAGGGTGGTATCTCGATCGGTTGTTTACGTTGTGATTGCTTACCAACCCGTGTCGCCCTATCTTCCTCGCCCATCTCCACTCCACACCGCCAACCATTTCCCCCGCCCCTCCTCCGCTCCCAGCGCCCCGCTTGTCAATCAGAAGACCTTCCGCACAGCGACGAGCTTCCTGCGGCGACCGCTGATCGGCGAGCGCGTGGCTTCACGCTACCCGCCTTACCTCGCGATCAACTCTGTCCTGAAGCATCTCCACGCGGTCGGCCAGCTGGCGAACGAGGAGGAGTCAGATCGCCTGTTCAACCTGGATCGCTTGCGGAAACGCGGCAAGGGCGCCCCCAAGAAGGGTAAGTTTGGCGCTTAATGCACGTCCCAGCCATTTTGCATTGGCAGCCATTTTGCATTGGGCGATACCATGATGCACTCACATCGTTGTGTCATGTCCGTCACTCCAACAGGTCAATCCAAGCGCGCCAACAAGAAAAAGTAAAAACGAGTTGGATTGTGTGGAAGAAGTGTATCAATACAATTTTGAACGTAACCCGAAGCATCGACAGCACAAATGACGATGATGGGAAACGCGGGGGTGCTGTTAGTCGTAGTATTAGTAGTAGTAGTAAAAGTAGTAGAAGTAGTGGGAGTGGTAGTTGTAGTAGCAGCGGTGCTGGTACGGTTGTAATAGTTTAAGAGTCCGGAATCGCGACGTGTTGAATCAGCTTCTCGACAACTTCGCCGATTTGCAAATAAATCCTAAAGGCAAAAGAATAGGCAGCAGTCAGAAAACGTTCGTACACAAATAGGGCAAGCCAAAGACATGCAACCGAC